>NW_005871070.1:7486503-7516840 GCF_000147115.1 Myotis lucifugus | reverse complement strand
GAGAAAAAGGCTTTTTTTTATTTTTCCCAGGGGTGCGAAAAATTGCGGCTCACGACGCCGCATGCGGCTCTTTTGGCCCCTTGAGTGTGGCCTTCCACAAAATACCGACTTCTGCGCATGGGCCACGAAGTTTCAATCGCACTGTACGTGCACACCCGCACGTGGTATTTTGTGGAAGAGCCACACTCAGGGGCCAAAGAGCCGCATGTGGCTCGTGAGCCGCAGTTTGCCAACCACTGAATAGTCGATTAAATTTATTTCTAGTTTTTTGGTGTGTGTGGTTTTTAATGCAATTGTAAAGGGATTGTTTTCTTAGTTCCCCTTTCTAATATTTCATCATCGATATAAAAAAATGCAACAGATTTCCATATATTTATTTTGTATCTACTTTACTGAATTCGTTCCTCAGTTCTAGTGGTTTTGTGGTAGAAACTTTAGGTTTTCTATATACAGTATCATATTATCTGCAAATAATGGCAGTTTTACTTCTTCCTTTCCAATTTGGATGCCTATTATTTATTCTTATCTGATTGCTGTGATGAGGACTTCAGTACTATGTTGAATAAGAGTAGTGAAAGTGGACATCCCTGTCTTGTTTCTGATCTTAAGGGAAAAACTTTGTTTTCCCCATTGAGTATGATTTTAGCTGTGGGTTTGTTATAGATGGACTTTACTAGCAAATTTTTTTTGATATATCTTCTTGGGCAAGGGAAACAGAAAAATAAACAAATGGGACTACATGAAATTAAAGATTTTTGTGTGTTTTAAAGACGAAGTAATCTATGACGTCACTTATATTCAGTTAACTGATGATTTTTTAATTATTATTGATTTCAGAGAGGAAGGGAGAGGGAGAAAGAGATAGAAATAAACACCAGTTATGAGAGAGAATCATTGCCTTCTGCATGCCCTCTACTGGGGATTGAGCCTGCAACCAGGCCATGTGCCCTGACTGGGAATTGAATTGTGACCTCTTGATTCAGAGGTCAACACTCAACCACTGAGCCACACTGGCCGGGCGAAACTAAAAAGTGTTTGCAACAGCAAAGGAAACCATCAATAAAATGAAAAGATAACTTACTGAATGGGAGAAGATATTCACCGATGAAACATTCCATTAGGGGTTAATACCCAAAATTTATAAAGAATTCATACAACTCAACACCATAAAAACACACAATCCAATTTCAAAATGGGCAGGAGACCTGAATACACACTTCTCCAAAAAGGACATACAGATGGCCAATAGGCATGTAAAAAGGTGCTCCACATTACTAATCATCAGAGAAATGCAAAGTATATATTCTACTAGTAGGAATATATCCCAAGAAACTAGAAACACCAATCAGAAAGGATATATGCACTCGTATGTTCATAGCAGCACAATTTACAATAGCTAAGATTTGGAAACAACCTAAGTGCCCATCAGCAGATGAATGGATTAGAAAACTGTGGTACATCTACACAATCGAATACCATGGTGCTGTGAAAAGGAAGGAACTTTTATCATTTGCAACAGCATGGATGGACCTGGAGAACATTATGCTAAGCGAAATAAACCAGTTGGAGAAAGATAACTATCACATGATCTCACTCATTTGTGGAATATAATGAACAACATGTACGGATGCACAAAAACAGATCCAGAGTCAGAGAAGCATCAATCAGACCGTCAAACCTCAGAGGGAAGGCAAGGAAGGGTTGGGGGAAGGGGGAGAGATCAACCAAAGGACTTGTATGCATGCGTATAAGCATAACCAATGGACATAGACACTAGGGGGGTAAGGGTATGAGCAGGAGGGTGGAGGCAAAGGGGGATAAGCACAGATATTTAATACCTTAATCAATAAAGAAAATATATATTAAAAAATAGAACAATTCTAATAATATACTATAATAAAAGTTAAAAAAAAACACTATGCAGGATTTAGTGTGATGCAATCCTTAGAATTTTAGCTTTGAGTAACTTGAGAAGAGAAGAGATGATAAAGGGGATGTATACTACATCCACTCTTATTTTTGAAAATGTTTTCTGAGAAAAAAGTACCTCTAGAATTAATCAGGAGGCTGAATGCCTCTGGAGTTTTAGGAAAATATATGGAAAGAAAATTCTAAATACTTGGAAGACTATGCCCAGTCGGTGTGGCTCATGGTTGAACGTCCACCTATGAACCAGAAGGTCACAGTTCGATTCCAGTCATGGCACATGCCCGGGTTGGGATGTAGGCTCGATCTCCAGGATGGGGTGTGCAGGAGGCAGCTAATCAATGATTCTATCTCATCATTGATGTTTCTATCTCTTCCTTCTCCTTCCTCTCTGAAATCAATTTAAAAAAAAAATACTTGGAAGACTTTTAAAACAGTCTCTTGCCATCTATTGCCCTAGCAACATCCAAAATTGTAAGACAACAAGTAAAATTACTTAATGTTAAATATAGTAATTTTAAATCACCTATTACATTTTTCTTACTATATATGAGCTTAAGAGTACATGAAATGCCTTTTGTAATTAATCTGTGATATATTTATGCCTATTTAATAGAATTTGGAATAGTATTTTAGTATAGACTTTTAGGGTATTTATTTACTTATTTTTGCACTTATGACTTTTTTTATTGAATTTATTGGGATGGCATTGATTCACAAAACTATACCGGTTTCAAGTGTGCAGCTCAACAAAGCATTATCTGCACACTGCTCATGAACCCATTGCCCAAAGTAAAGTCTCACATATTGATGGTTAGATCAGTGATTTATTTGAATGCTGAATCCTGGTATAGGAATATAACCTCATATTTTAATATTGTTCCTCTATGGGAACTTATAATCAACTTTATGTTTTTAGAAATTATCAGTAATGAAAAACTTAAAAATAATTTTCTTGAATTTTGTTTTATTCACGTGTAAAATTAATTCCTTTAAATTGGATTGAAAAACGACTCTTCCTCAATGTACCTTTAACTTCTAGCTTTAGCAATTTTTCTGTTGAATATGTAGGGGTTTTTTTTATTAAACAAGTTTTTCTTATTAAAGAGATTAAGACCTACTTGGATTTTTTAAAAAGTATAATTGATATAATTTAAGGTCTGTTTAGAAACTATAAGCTATTATGAAAATACTAGAGGCCCGATTCATGAAATTACGCTTTTATTATTATAGATATTGAGTAAGTAAAAGCAGAAGGTATTACTGCCTTACTAAAAGGAGATTTGAAGAGTGAAATTTTTAGACATTCTCTAGAGTGGCCTGTCGCCTAAGTAATTAGTTAGTTGTTTTATGTGGCTCTTTTAAGCAGATTAACTCTAAATATTTTTAGTACAGGTTATGGTGATATCCTCTATCTGTCACTCCTTTTGTTTCAATTTCTATGCAATTTAAGATTCTTAAATACTTCTTATGAGTGAGTATCCTGCTTTTTTTATGGAAATACCTGGGTTTCTTAAAAGCATATACCTCATGTTAATATATTATCACCCTGATAATATATAATCAGCCTCAAACAGCATGAGCAGTTTTTTTCAGGATCAGATAATCCTTGAAATTCTAGGTCTGCAGATCTCTATTCATTTAAAATAATTAGGGTGACATTCTAACCAACTCCATAACGCTAATTCTTACAGTTGAATGTAGGACTAAGCAGAGTATTTTTAAAAGAGGTCAAAGAAATAGCAATCAGAAAGGTTAAAGGAATGAAAAATATGTGCCTTGCTATTGTCGGGCTAGGCCATAACTCTGATTTCTCACTTTACCCGGGTTAAGGATGATATATTAGAAGTTGATGAAGAAAGAAACTGTCAACTATTTATTTTGGGGAAGGCTTAGCATCTAGATAGGGAGAGTGAGAAAGAAGAAACATAGGGAATATTTTACCAAGAGGGAAGCAGTGGTTATGAAGTGGAAATGAGAAAAAAAATGTGATCTTTAAGATGGAGAAGGTAGATAGACTAGCAAAGGAATTTAAGGCTAATAAGTAAGAGTCAGTCTGTCTTATGTCATATACATGAGTATAAAGGACCTATTTTGTATTATAAATAATGTTATTAGGTATATTGTCTGAAATTTGTATATTCTGTGTTTAAACAAGTAGTTTGGAAATATTCTGACTGCATTTTTGAATAATTGATATTCAGAATACAATATCATCTGTGAAGATGTTTGATGTGATTAATTTGCATTAAAACACTCATGCTTATTCTGAGGAAGAAAAATACGTAGAAATACAAATCAGTTAATTATGTTTCTTTTAAAATAAATGTCAAGAAAAGCATTTAAAAATAAAATATAATTTTATTTTTATTTTATTTAATTTGTAAATGAACTCAGACTCCTTTTCTTTCAATGGTTCCATTAGATGTAAGATATCTCTCTAATTATTGAGATATTTGATCTGTATTGTAATTTTTTGAATTATATTTGTAGTTATCCTATAGGGGTTTTTTTTGTTTTGTTTTGTTTTTAAGTGTGCAGAACTGTTTCTTTTACCCCTGTTTAGTACTTCAGTAGAGTCCAATTAACAGGACCAGTGTTGATGCTGGGAAATGTAACCCAAAACTAATATTTGCATAATTTAAGGAAAGGACATTTTATCCAGGAACCCAGGTACTTCTGAATAAGTTATATTCATACATAAATATAGTTGTAAGACCTAATGGAGATCAATAGCATTTGTTCAATTTATACATAGATACAATACATATGTGAATGCTTCATTACACAGGAATGATTTTTTTGGTAATTTTTATCTCACCAATTAATCAGATATTTTGTAAATGTATATTATCAAAGTGGGATAGCATTTACAAATTTTTATATGCAGAAATGGTTTGTGACAAATCTGATAATCCTTTTCTGTATGAAATTTTAGGTAACATATCTTTAGAAATCTTGTCATTTAGAAAGTAATATTAATTATTTTTGTTGGTATTGATAATATGTTGAGGTTAGGTTCTTTTCTTTTTTATCTTAAACCTTTCATATTCTCCCTCTTACTTTGTAGGAAGAGGCAAGGACAACTTGAATTATTATTACTCACTTAGAAATGGAAGAATGAAAAATTAGCTTTAAAAAAATGAATTGGTGTTCTTATCCTCCCCTAAGATTAGTTGGTTAATACTGATTAACTGGCTAATGTTTTCAAGCTCAGATCCTCCTTTTTTCTTTATCCTGGCTCTTTGTTTATTGCTTCTATTTGTGGTGATCTGTCAGTTGATATGAAAGATTGGTAATCAATCTGGATTAAAATAGTGTTTATTACTATCCTTTAAAAGTTTTTACCCAGCTTATCCTTTGTCAATATAGTACATGAGGGGAAAGATGAGAAAATCAATTATCTAAGATAAAAAGTAAAACTTTATTTTATATGGTGTTATTTTTATTTTAGCAAAAAGCATTTATAGAAAAAGAACATAAAATAACATTTTATTTTTACTTCCTGAGATTTTTAATTATTTGCAGTCAGGATAAAGAAAAAGAAAAACAATGATAATGATTTGGTAAATACTGATTTAATTTTATTCACATTATTTCCAGATGATTTTGTTTCCTAAATCTGCTCCTCCCTCAGTGATTTCCATAAACCTAATTGCTCAGACCCAAAAATCTAGGACACATTCTTGATCTCCCTTACTCTCTATATACAATCTATCATCAAGTCCTCTAGACTTCACATTCAAAATGTATCTTAAATCTGTCCACTTCTCTTCACCTTCTCTGCCACCTGGTACAACCCATCATCATTTACTTAGATTACTACAAGAGCCTTCTAAGAGAGGTGTCTCTGATTTCACTTTTGCTTTCTTACATATCACTCTATTCTCCAAACAATATTCTGAATGATCTTTAAAAACTTCCCTGCTTAAAACATCTATCCTAGGCAACCAATTTATTATTTGTTTTTCGTTAAACACATAGTTGGTGAAGGAAATTTTTTTCTTTATAGAAGTATTTCAGTTATTAAAGAAGGAATAACAAAATTATAGTTTCAGCATTTTACAATTCCTAATGAAGTATTTAATAGATCTAAGGCAGTAATTATCTAAGAGAGAGAGCACACTGCACATTACCTCCTGATTAGAGTATATGCATAATATAAACTATGGAGTAGCCTTGCTAGAAATTTGAACCTGGATCTGACTAAATCCCCATATTTAACTACCAATTTATAGGAATTCTAGGAGACAGAGGAACATGTTAAGTGTCACCATGAGGATGCAGTCAGGAAATACAGAATGTGGGAAGCCATATGGGGCAAATAACCCAGTTTTTCAACAAATAAGTTACAGGGAGAAAAAGAGAAGGAACAATAATCTGTAGATTAAAAAGACTAAAAAACTTATTAATTGCAATGTCTGGACTTTATTTAGATTCTGATTCGAACCAATAAGCTTTAAAAAAATGATATACAGGGAAATTTGAACATTGGATATATAATTGATAATTTTAATAAATTATTATTATTAAAATTTTGGTGTAATGATGGTAATATTGATAGTGGTTATATACACAAGAAGAGTCCTTAGCTTTTAGAGATCAATTCCACTTCTGAGTACCCAAAGAAACTCAAAACACTAATTCAAAAAGACAAATCTATATAATGAAAACCCAGTGGTCATAACACCGTAATGACCAAAGACCGGTCACCAGGAGGTGCATTGATGGGTCCCGTGGTGCCGGCGGGACTTGATGCTGGGTCCTGTGGTGCGTCAGGTCTGGGTCTTGTGCGATTTCACACTCTGGGCCTTTAATGTATTCATATATTCACTGCAGTATTATTTACAATAGCCAAGATACAGAAGCAACCTAAGTGTCCATCAATAGCTAAATGGATGCCCTGGCCAGTGTTGCTCAGTGGTTAGAGTGTTGGCCCATGCATCAAAGGGTTGTGGGTTCAATTCCTGGTCAAGGGCACATTCCTGGGTTGCAGGTTCGATTAACCCCCTCAGTCAGGGCACATGCAGGAGGCAACCAATCGATGTCTTTCTCTCATATCGATGTTTCCCTCTCTCCCTCTGTTTCCCTACCTCCTTCTCTCTCTCCCTCCCTCTCTCCTTCCCTGCTTCTCTTCCTCCTTCCCTTCCACTGTCTCTAAAATTCAATGGAAAAACACCCGTGAGTGAGGATTAACAAAAATAAAAAATAGATGAACAGATAAAGAAGTCATTCATATGTACAGCAGAATATGACTCAGTCATAACAAAGAATGGAATCTTGCCATCTGCAACATCATGGATGGACCTAGAGGGTACTGTGCTGAGTGAAATAAGTCAGACACAAAAAGACAAATGCCAATGATTTCACTTATATGTGGAATCTAAAAAAACCAAAATGAACAAGCAGAATGGAAACAGACTCATAGGTACAGAAAACATTTTGATGGTTGCCGGATGGGAGCAAGGTTGGGGGTGGGTGGGAAAGAGGAAGGGATTAAGAAGTACAAATTGGTAGTCAGAATAATTATGGGGATGTAAAGTATAGCATCAAGAATACAGTCAATAATATTGTATTAACTATGCACGGTGTCAGATGAGTACTAGATTTATCGGGGTGAGCACTTTGTAAGTTATATAAATTTCTAATCACTGGGCTATTCACCTGAAACTAATTTAATATTGTATGTCAGCTGTAATTGAAAACTAAAAATTATTTTTAACAAAGAAAGAAATAACAAAGAGTGACTGCCCTTTTCACAATAAAAATTCAAATCTGGGGGAAAAAAGAAATAAAAGTGACTTATTTTGACACTGGTACTGAAACTAAGGCAAAGAAAATATCGTCCCAATAGCATATATTTATAATTATTATCTTACCCTGCTCTGACGCTGGCTGAAGATGGCCCCTCAGTGTGTTGGTTCTGGTGGCTCTCGAGAGGGAGTCTGGTGCAAACCAGTGTCTGGCTCTGGGGGACATGTTTGAAGATACAGAGCAATTCACAGTTTGCGGTTGCCTCTGCTTGACCTGGGTGTGTATGTGAAGGACCAAGCTGTGCACTAAGGCCAGTTTTTACTAGCACCAGGCCTGGGGCCAGGTTAGTTAAAGTCCCAAGGCACCACAATATTTGATTCCTTTGGCCTATTGGCTGCCTGTTAGGATCAGTCACTGAAAGAGCCTCTGGCAGTATTTCTGTTAGATGAGGTAGGTTCTCAGTGAGTCAGCACATAGGGGCGAGTGCTGTTCATTCAATAATACAGGTTCAAACTCGGTGCCAGTGCTGGGTCTAAAGCTACTCAGCAAATGTGCCAGGGTGTGTACCAATTTGAGCTTCCACCCACTGGGTGCTCACACAGTTGCGGTTTGGCAGGGTCATCAGGTTGAGGCCAACAGAATTTATCAGGCTCAAACAAACCCAGATTTGGTTGTATGAAAGGAGGTCTCTGTGGTGGTCTGGCATGTGAGGGGAAAATGGCCCCTGTTTGAGAGCCACACAGCTCAATCTGTCCCAGATTTTTCTAGGAGCGGATCTTAGCAGGAGGGGCCTCTAGGATTCAGGAGGATTGGGCTAGCGGATCTCTCTCTCTCTCTCTCTCTCTCTCTTAAAAGATGGTTTTTTATTGATTTATGGAGAGAGAGGAAGGGAGAGGGAGAGAGAGAAACATCAATGATGAGAGACAATCATTGATTGGCTGCCTCCTGCATGCTCCACATTGGGGATTGAGCCTGCAACCTAGGAATCAACTGCAACCTGGGAATCAACTGTGACATCCTGGTTCGCAGGTCAACGCTCAGCTACTGAGCCAGACCAGCCGGGCTAGTGAATCTCTCTTTAGAGGAAGGTGCCAGTCAAGCTTGAGGAAAGGTGGGGGGAATGCTTCGTCCCAGAGCCGCACAACTCAGTTTGTCCTGGATTCTGCCTAGACCTCTGAAGGGCAGGGCCACCAGGAGCCTAGAGGTTGGGGCTAACTTATCTCCAAAGGGGGAGGGGCCAGTCAGGCTCACTGGAAAGTTGGAGGAATCCCTGCCAAAGCCACACAACTCAGCCGCTGACACCCCCCTAAGTCTGCTTGGACCTCTGCACTCCTGCTAGGCGGCTGACTTCTCAGCAGGGTGCAAGCTTTGCAGGGTGGGGTGACAGGAAGTCTGGAGCATGGGGCTATTGCATTCCCCCAGGCTGATGCCATGAGGAGGGGAGTGCTCCACCCAAGTAAGATGGCATCTGCAGTGTGGAGAGGGACTCAGCACAGGGGTCCTTGCAGCTGTTCCTCCAGCTTTCTCCCCAGAACCATAAACCTCAGTCTCTCCTCCCATGACTCAAGTTCTCTCTGAGCCCCCATCTCTCCCCTGGAGCCTATGGTGATTTGACTGTGAAAGATATTTTGTGTGTTGGCCCTTTAAGAAGGCACCTGTGTCTCCCTGGCAGACAGAATTCCCACCAACTTCCACGTGGCCGCCTCTTCCCGCTCTGGTGCTCTGGGCTGGGGAACCCAGCTTGCAGTTGAGACCTCACTCTTCTTAGGGGCCTTTGCAGCTGAGATATCCCTCCAGAATCTCAGCTGCCACCTGTGGAAACAGGGCCAGCCCTTTTCACCCTTCCCACCAGCCTCCATGTGGCTTCATCCTTAAATCCTTATTATGAGACTTCTCTTCAGTCAGTCTTCAGTTGGTTATTCAGATTAGTTGCTCTATTTTTTGCTTCTAATTCCAGTTTGTACCTGGGTGGTGATGAGTGTAGCTTCCACCTCCTCCACCGCCATCTTTGATCTCCTCACTTGATTTCTGAGTTTTAGGTTTTTTATCTGTAAAATAAGGATATTGGGCAAGATAATCTCTAGGGTCCCTTCTAGCTCTAAAATTCTCCATTTTACTGCTTTAAGATGAGGAAATGCTGGCAGCGGCATGAATGGCACCAGGTGTTAGACTGGTGTGGTCAGAACAGACCTGGGTTCAGCAGCCTCGGTACTTGAGTTCTGGCTAGGAAAGAATTCAGAGCCCAAACTCCAACTATAAGGGAACATCTATACTAATAAAAGCCTAGGTGGCCCTCGCGCGTGACATCATCACAAGATGGCCACCACAATATGGCCGCCACAAGATAGCCACGCGCACAGCGGAGGCGGGGCCTGGCAGCCGCTCCGTGTGGTGAGGCCTGGGGGTCCTGCGGCTCCGTGCGGTGCAGAGGAGGCTGGTCCCGGCAGAGGAGGTGGGTTGTGGCAGGGGAGGGCAATTGTGGGTGATCAGGCTGGCAGGGGAGGGCAGTTGTGGGTGATTGGGCTGGCAGGGGAGCAGTTCAATCAGGTTGGCAGAAGAGCGGTTAGGGGGCGATCAGGCTGGCAGGCAGGTGAGTGGTTAGGAGCCAGCGGTCCCGGATTGTGTGAGGATTGTCTGAGGGGTCCCAGATTGGAGAGGGTGCAGGCCTGGCTGAGGGACACCCCCCACCCCATGCATGAATTTTGTGCACTGGGCTACTAGTCTAACTAGTCTATATATATATAAAAGCCTAAGTGACCATTAAGATTGGTCGAACGAATGACCGGTCAACTGGTCGCTATGATGATGCACTGACCACCAGGGACAGATGCTCAATGCAGAAGCAGCCCCCAGCCCTAAGGCCCTGACCGGCGGCAGCGACGGGGGGGTGAGGGGTGGGGCTGGTGAGCGGGCGGCACCAGGCTGCCATCCAAGGTGGGTGCCCCCCAATCGCCTCTCCAGTCACCCCACAGATCGGCCTGATCACCAGCCAGGCCTAGGGATCCTACCCGTTCACAAATTTCATGCACCGGGCCTCTAATATTTCTATAATCTCAAATCCTTATAATTGAGTAGATACTTATTCATACTAAAAATAGGGGGAGGGTTCTGGTTGGGTGGTTCAGTTGGTTAGAGTGTCCTCTCATATACCAAAAGGTTGCGGGTTTGATTCCAAGTCAGGCACATACCTAGGTCGTGGGTTCGATCCCTGTTTGTGGCGCATACAGGAAGCAACCGATCAATGTTTCTCTTTCACATTGATGTTTCTCTCTAAAAAAAAAATCAATAAACATATCCTCTGGTAAGGATTAAGACAAAAAGAAATGAGGGGAGTTTTAATAAATAGCAGTACCTGTAGCAACTAAAGACAAATCAGAAAAGTTATGTAGTCTGACTAATAAAGTAAAAAGTAAACCAATCTCATATGTAGCAAAAGAAAAATTTAGGAATGACTCTTTGTTTTAATATTTTATTGATTTTTTACAGAGAGGAAGGGAGAGGGATAGAGAGTTAGAAACATCGATGAGAGAGAAACATCGATCAACTGCCTCTTGCACACCCCCTCCTGGGGATGTGCCCGCAACCAAGGTACATGCCCTTGACCGGAATCGAACCTGGGACCCTTCAGTCCGCAGGCCGACGCTCTATCCACTGAGCCAAACCGGTTAGGGCTAGGAATGACTCTTAAGTGACAATTTACTTTCATCCTTTTATTGATACAAAATTTGTATTTGAGTGTTGGTAGGCATAGAATGATGTGAACTTTCTTTTGTTGGCAGAGTATATCCCTGTCATGAGTGCTTGTAGAAAGAAGTTTTGTAGTAGTTGGAAAGTTGGATTAGACCTCTCAACCTTTAAGAGTTTGTGATTGAATTCTCCTTCTTGCTCCTTACTTCAGTGGCAATCCCCTCAACAACTTTTTTGGAATGCCTCTAATTTGTAAATTATGACATTTTGTAAAGATATAATACATTAATTCCTAGGATAGTAGTTAGAGTAGATTGTAGTTCAATATAAAAATTTAATTGTAAGTTCCTTACAAAATTCAGCTAAATTTCCAAAGGAAATATGATCATTCTATAAAATAAATTGTTAAATGGACCAAATAGTTTTTAGCTTTCTTGTTCTTACATAAAATGCTCCCCCTTTTTAAAAAGTTTGTTTTGTCATTTTGGCGTTTGGATAAAAATGCTGTTTATTGGCTCAGTGGATAGAGTGTCGGCCTGCGGACTGAAGGGTCCCAGGTTCGATTCCGGTCAAGGGCATGTACCTTGGTTGTGGGCATATCCCCAGTAGGGGGTGTGCAAGAGGCAGCTGATCAATGTTTCTCTCTCATCAATGTTTCTAACTCTCTATCCCTCTCCCTTCTTCTCTGTAAAAATAAATCAATAAAATATATTTTCAAAATGCTGTTTATTCACTTTTTTTCTGTGAGGAAATCTCTCACAAATATTTTCCAGTTTACAAAAACATCATAGTCTCACTATCTTTTAAAGTAGTTTGAAGGAACCTTGGTGATTATTTAATCTAAAACACTATTTTATAGATAAGAAAACTGATGTCCAGAGAAGTTAATTAGCTGACCCATGGTGATGTAGCTAGTTAGTGATACGAATGATTGGAATTTAGATGTGCCAAATTCCGGACTAAAATTCCTCTATTTACTGAACAGATATCTGGATTTTTGTCTGTACCAGCTATAGTCTTGATTTGTGCCAGACGCCCCCTTCGCTTCATAGTCTTTATTTGGGCCAGACTCCTTCTTTGCAGTGCTGTGTTATTTTTTTTTTTTATCATAGTAATTAATGTCTGAATCAGAATTTAAAATCCAAAAGCTGCATTATAATAGCTCAGACTTAAAATATAACTACATATGGAGCTACAGTTTCTCTTATTTGGTTTCCTATTCAATATGATTTAGATCTTTAAAATTTTATAATAAAATCCTCTAAGCCAGTTTTAAAAATTTGTTCAATAGCTATGGGTATTTTTTTAATCTGTTCTTAGTCTTCCTAGGTTGTTTACTTTGATTTAAACAGTTATTCCAGACTAGATGAAAGAAGGTAAAAACATTAGCCAAAGAATGTATATGCATAAGCCATAGACACACATAACAGTGTGGTGATGGCCAGAGGGAGGGAGGCGGAGGCTGGATGGAAGTGGGTAAAGTGGGGGAAATGAGGGACACCTGTAATAGTTTTAGCAATAAAAAATAAAAAACAATTATGCCACACAATTTTCTTGTGTAGATGGTTAATGGAATGATACTTACTGGTTTAAAAAAAAACAGAATTTAATGGTAGATTATTGAAAGTTAAAATATTCTTTAATATCACAAAGTCAGGAAATTTACAGTCAACATATCCATGGTTACCAGGACAGACACTTACTTTATAATAGAAAAGATCCTTAAGGGATCATGTACAGGAAGAATACTATGTGATGCCATTAAAAATATCTAGAAATAAAATAACCAGAAAAAGAAAAAAAGTTAAAGGAAATGAATAATTTTTCGATTTCCTATTTATATTATCTAAATAATTTTCTGGGAGGCTACAGATTCTATTTTATATAGTAGTTACCCCTTAGCTGTGGGGATATGTTCCAAGACTACCCATTAGGTGTCTGAAACCGCATAGTACCGAACTCTGTATATACTGTTTTTTCCTACACATGCGTATCTACGATAAAGTTTAATTTATAAATTAGGCACAGTAAGAGGTTAACAATAATAACTAGATAATATAGAACAATTATAACAATGTACTATAATGAAAGTTATGTGACTGTGGTCTGTCTCTCTCAGATAGCGGATCTGATAACTGAGGGCTACTAGGTGACTAGAGGGCAGGTAGCCTATACAGCCAGGATGGATACTCTGGACAAAGGGAGGATTCATGTCCCAGGATGGACCCAGCAGGAAGGCGCGAGATTTCATCACACTACTCAGAATGGCATGCAGTTTAACACATGATTTGTTTATTTCTGTAATTTCCCATCTAATATTTTAGGATCGTGGTTGACTATTGGTAACTGAAATCAGGGACTATCTATTTTATCATAAACTGGAAAAGTAATACAGTAAAGCACATATGTTCTTGGGGTAATGAAGCTGTGCCAGCTGAGAATAGTGCTGCTGCACCGCATTCTGTGGGAGCCTGGGAACATGGCTTCCGTCACACAGACCAGGATTCATATCCCAGCTCCATCCCACCAACAGCCTGACCTTGGGTATCTTTCTTCCCTAACCCTCTGTAGTCTTATCTGTAAAATGAGATAATAATGCCTGTCTGACAATGTTTCATAATTATGTATGTAAAAAGTATTAGTGCCTACCTTATAATAGGCTCTCAATAACTACTCATTTCCTTCTGTCTCCTTTACCTGTCACTTACAGACCCAGCCTCCACCTCTTCCCTATTAACTCAATTCTACCTGATGGACACTAAGGCCTGATAGACACTAAGGCTCAAAATTAGGATCCAGTTGAGTTTACTTGAGATCATTCCTAGCATGCAGTAAGCACATTGGATAGACTGGTCTCCAAGAGTAGTAGTGTCACTCATGTTCTGTAACATCCTTAAAAACCATCAAAACCAGTGGACACTGACCATGGATTCTCTCACGGGGTTCCGTGCAGTTTTTATGGCAGCTGTAATCCTGCCCTTTCATTACCTTGAATCCTCCCAAATACAATACTATTTCTAAGGATTTTTTAAAAAAGAGTATTATAGTTTTCCTTATTAAAGAGAGTACACATAAAAATATATTTTATGAACTATCCCAAATTAGGTTAATAAAGTCATTTGTTACTGGAAAAAAAATCTGAAGCTTCATCCTTAAGGTGTGTAGGGAGAGTTCTTATTCTTTTAATTTGTTTTACTAATTATTAAAAAAATAAAAATATCCTTTTTGTTGTTAATCCTCACCTGAGATATTTTCCCATTGATTTTTAAGGAGAGTGGAAGAGAGAGGGAAAGATAGAGAAACATTGATGTGACAGAAACACATCAATTGGTTGCTTCCTGCACAAGCCCTGGCCAGGGCCCGGGCCAGGGAGGAGCCTGCAACCAAGGTACGTGCCCTTGACTGGAATCGAACCCAGGACCCTTTGGTCCTCAGGCCAACGCTTTATCCACTGAGCCAAACCGGCTAGGGCAAAAAATTAAAAATATCTTGATTCAGGTTTGTAATGTTTTAGGCCTTTTTGGTAGCAGTCTTGTTCTTCACTAACATCTACTTTTTAGGTTATGAACATATGTGTAAGCAGTTGGCTTAAAGCAGGACTCAACTTAAAAAGAGGTTCCCATAATTAACTGAAATATTTTTGCTTTTGTGTTAGCATCATTTTCATATTGTACTAGAGGCCCGGTGCACAAAAATTTGTGCACTCGAGGGGGGGTCCCTCAGCCCGGCCTATGCCCTCTTGCAGTCTGAGACCCCTCGGAGGATGTCCACCTGCTGGCTTAGGCCCGCTCCCTGGGGGATCAGGCCCAAGCTGGCAGTCAGACATCCCTCTGGCGGCCCGGCAGCCCTCGGGGGATGTCCACTTGCCAGCGGGGATCAGGCCTAAGCTGCAGTCAGACATCCTTAGCGCTGCTGAGGAGGCGGGAGAGTCTCCCACCACCACCGCTGTACTGGCAGCCGGCAGACTGGCTTGTGGCTGAGCAGAGCTCCCCCTGTGGGAGTGCACTGACCACCAGGGGGCAGCTCCTGCATTGAGAGTCTGCCCCCTGGTGGTCAGTGTGTGTCATAGTGACCAGTCATTCCCAGTTGTTCTGCTGTTAGGGTCAGTTTGTATATTACCCCTTTATTATATAGGATAGAGGCCTGGTGCATGGGTGGGATCGGCTGGTTTGCCCTGAAGGGTGTCCCAGATCAGGGTGGGGGTCCCGCTGGGGTGCCTGGCCAGCCTCGGTGAGGGGCTGATGGGTGTTTGCAGGCTGGTCACACCCCCTTCAGGGTGGGAGTCCCCACTGGGGTTCCTGGCCAGCCTGGGGGAGGGGCTGATGGCTGTTTGCAGGCTGGTCAAGTCCCCCCACCCCTAGTGGGGACCCTCACCCCATGGAGGTTTGGCCAGCCTGGGTGAGGGGCTGATGGCTGTTTGCAGGCTGGTCAAGTCCCCCCACCCCCAGTGGGGACCCTCACCCCATGGAGGTTTGGCCAGCCTGGGTGAGGGGCTGATGTCTGTTTTCAGGCTGGTCACACCCCCTTCAGAATGGGGGTCCCCACTGGGGTGCCTGGCCAGTCTGGGTGAGGGGCTGAGGGCCGTTTTCAGGCTGGCCAAGCCCCCAGGTGACGGAAGCTCCCAGCCTTTCCTTTTTTTCTTTTTCTTTTTTTTATTCTGGGATTTATTTACCTTCTATAATTGAAACTTTGTTGCTTTGAGTGGAGCTCAGAGCTGCCCACAGCATGTGGGAGGGAAGCCTCCTGCTCGCTCCAGCTCCGTGGCCACAGCCGGCTGAAAGCAGGTATCTGGGGTTTATTTATCTTCTATAATTGAAACTTTGTTGCTTTGAGTGGAGCTCAGAGCTGCCCGCGGCAGGTGGGAAGCTTGGCTTCCTCCATCTTTGGGGCAACCAAGCCTCCTGCTTGCTCCAGCTCCGTGGCTGCTGGCCGCCATCTTGGTTGGGTTAATTTGCATATAGTCGCTCTGATTGGCTGGTGGGCATGGCTTAAGGTGTAGTGAAGGTACAATTTGCATGTTTGTCTTTTATTAGTGTAGAAGGTTTTACAGTTTCAGCTGTACTGTGGATTTACATGGGCTTGTCTTGGAATTGGATAATCTTTTAAATATTATTTCAGAAATAGGTATAGAGTTACCAGAGATTGGCCTATGCATCAGCTTTTGGATAAGAAGTCCTTTGTGAATTGATGCTGTCTCCAAATTGTCAGAGCCCATATGCTCTGCTAGAACAACTAAGGAAATGGGAGATAATGATAAACTGAAAGATAAAGAATAAAGTTTCTCTTTTTTTCTCTCTCAAACATGATTGCTATCACTTGGTTGGTAGTGCCTTTGAAGGGATTTATTCAAGTAGTCTACCCCCCTTCCAAGCCCCCTACTCCTTTTTCTATAGAAAGGAAGATATTTAAAAATGGATTAGAGAACTTTATCATCTGAAAAGAAAAAAGAAAGTATTGGGGAAGAACATTTACATCATTGTTGTAATTTGATAGATGTGTTCTCATTTTGTAATTGGCTCAGCTCTTATCAAAACAATCTCAAAGATAAGTTTAACATATTTTGCTGCATTACTTTTATCCACAAGTCAGTAGGCCATCAACTCAAGTATAAATCTTTGTTATTTATATTTTCATTGTGGTATTCATATTTAAATAATTTCAACTTTGTAGCAATTTTCTTTCTGCAATGAAAGTAAAATGTTGCGTGATATTATGAATAGTTCACTGGGCAGAGAAAAACTATGGTTCAGACTTAAAGAAAAACACTTCATGTTCTATTTTAGATTTATATTGTATATAAAAGGTGCTTCACATGGCAAAATTTTCAGTAGTATAACACAATTGTAAGGGACAACTTAACTCATGGAATCACTCAGTGAATGTTGATTGAACACTGGTTAGGCATTATGAAGGGGATGGAATGTGGAGAGGGAGTCCAGAGATGCATAAAGAACGGTCTCTTCTGTCAGGGAGTTTACACTGAAGTTGGGGAGATAGTTATGTACAAAAATAATTACTCTAGAATTCTTGGAACTTGAAGACCCATTCAAACCCGGGAAGTTAGTTGAATCAAAAGTCTGAGGAGCTTGGTAATTTGCCTGATAAATTTGTCCATGGGTCCGAGACAAGGTTAGCTGCATTTTCTATGCCAGTAGTGGCATGGTTTCATGTCTGGGATTCCAAGCAAAGCACAAGTACTGTCTGTTTGCTAGTAGTATAGGACTGTGCCTAACTGGGATTGGAGAACCAGGTAGTCAGGGACAGATGGCAGAAATTTGGTGTAGGATAGACTTAGCAACAGATACATGGTCAGAGTCAGGCACAGGACACTACTTTGAGATCTACTAATTATTAGTCAAGTAGGCTAATAATAGGTTTTGAGTCAAAACCGACTATTCAGTCAGTAATTAGGAGAAGACAGGAAGGAAAGAAGAAATGTCTGGCCCAGCCCATCTTCCTTTAAGAATTTGTTCTATCACCTGTGGAATATTCCAACCACAGTCTGAATGGGCTGCCTGGATATAGCCAACTTTCAAACAATTTAATCTAGTTTTTTCCCATTTCTCCTGCTCCATATTTCTCTTATGTTCTTTAGTTGCACCTTTTTCTTTCTCTTAGAAGTTTAATTCTTCCTGGCTACTACTTTGGCTCTAGCAGGCAGTACTATGCCTCTCTTTCTTGGCAGTGATTTTCTTCCCTGATTCCCCAGGCCCAAGGTCCACCTGATGTTCTTTTCACCTGCCTCACATTGACCTTGCTAGCTGACCTAACATGGCGGGGACACTCTACCTTTGCTTTGGAGAAGCATATATTAACTCTATGGAATTTAAACATGACCCGTTTAATGCAGATGATGGAAACTGCTCCCCTGGAAGCTGACTGTGGGAAACTGATTGGGACAGCCAAGAAGCCAAATAAGGAAGGCATCTGCGGACCCTTTCTTTTCAACACTTGCAACTCAGCCTATTTGACCTTGTGCTCCCAGCATCCTCTGGGTGAGGATTGATTGCTGCTGCTTTGGTCAGCTTCTTAAATAGAAGTATTCATAGAATAAAAGAGTCCATCTTCTTTTCTCATTCATAGCACCACACTCTTTATAACTGATGTCCAGAAAAAGATAAATTACCATATCTGCTCATATATCAGATATACTTTTATTTCCCAGTCATTTGGAGAAGACATATTAGCCTAAAATTATCCTGGTCAGTGCTAGTTTGGAATATATTTCTCTTCATAAGGTTAACAAAAAATAAACAAAAATAATTTAACAGAGATTTAGTAATTAGTTCTGGTCGCACAACCTTCACATGTTGGATATGTTAATAAACAAAGTGAAAGAGCAATATAATATGCCCTTGTGGATATTAGATTCCATTGCTATCTTTCTTTTGGGGTTTTGTTTTGTTTTTTACTTATAAACTGGACTAGATCCTGAATTCTTCTAGTTTCCTCCAATATCTGCCTATGATTCTCAAAACATGTTCCCAATTCTTCTCCTATCCTTTGACTAGAAATCATTGAGAACTAGATTGCCTTTTTCCAAAGCCATGCAAGCTAAAGATGGACAGCTTGAAATAAAATTCAGAAAAATCACCACATCAGCATATGCTTAAATAATCTTAGTAATCGATGCTATATAAGCCACATAGAGAGTACCCGATGACATCATCAGAGACATCAAACTACAAATGCTTTTAGCCTTTAACCTAGAAATCTTGACTGACAGCCTTACAAACTCAGAAGCTGGGTTATAATTTGCTCTGATCATTAACCTTTGGTTTTATTTTCATAGACATAGCTCTCATTAAGTACCTGATGTTATGGAATTTGACCTGTGCAGTCAGCCTTTTAGCCAGCTCTACTGCTCAGGCTCTAAGTCTTCAACAGATCACCTTGAGCCCCGGGTACATGGGTTCTTAGACAGTGGGATTGCTTTAGATTACTAGCTGGCAAAACAAGGAGGAGTCTGTGCAGGGCTAATACAACATGCTATGCTATGACACCATTAACAAAACGGCAACCACAACTGGCAGTAGGATTTCCTATTAGCTAAACAAGGTAGGATAAGTGCCATTACCAGCTTCTCCTGCTGTACATGGATAAACGATACTGAACAGGTAGAAGTCAATATCCTTGAGATACACAACCAAGCCAAATGGTTACACTCGTTTGGGAAAACCTACTCCAGTTCCCAGGATATCTGGAATACAATAAAAAGGGCTCTTCAGATTCTCACTGGGTTCCTCCACCTCACAGAGGTTTTCAACCTGTGGGTCGCGACCCCTTTGACGGTCGAACGACCCTTTCACAGGGTCACCTAAGACCATCCTGCATATCAGATATTTACATTACAATTCATAACAGTAGCAACATTACAGTTATGAAGTAGCAACAAAAATAATTTTATGGTTGGGTCACAACATGAGGAACTGTATTTAAAGGGCCAGAAGGTTGAGAACCACTGTCTTAGGATCTCTTGCTGCTATCCTTTTACTGCTCATCCTTGGACCCTGCCTCCTGAACTGTCTAGTTTGTCTCTGAAAGAGTTGAGGCAAACTATAGATGATAATAACTCAGGAATTAATGGGTGGGGCTACAGCCAGGAGATATTAGACCTACTTGAAGCTAGCTAGGGGAAGGTTTCACTTCTCTAACAGGACCCTGACAACAACTCTTTTATGAGAGAAGACAGATCTTCGACTCTCGATATCCTTCAAGAATGTGAGTGAAAACAGAAAAGGGGAAAATTTGTTATCCCACAATAGGCCTGTGTGACCTGGCTAAAACCCTTGCCTTTCCTTAACTCTGTTCATCTCTGAGAGACAAGATGGCCTACAATTAGTAGCTTTCTCCCAAGAATGAGCCAGTTAAAAATGGCTAAGACCAGATGGCCACCAAATTGAACTCCATACAACTTCAAACCTCATTATATCTGCAGGACATCTCTGAACTACCTCTGTACTTGTAGATTGAGCTGCTGAGTTTGGCGCCTGAGAGGGAGCTGAGAAAGTTCTACCAGGAATGGAGTTACTGTGGGGCTAATGAAACTTAAACTCTGGGTTCCACATTGGCCTGGGCTTCTCGCAGATGCTGGGAGTCTCAGGTAGGGAAAGGAAGCAGGTTGTAGTCAGGAAGGATTTCTTAGTAAGCATTTCAGGTCATGTGATCTCAGAGAAAGGAACTTAAATCTCTAAGTCTCCAACATTTTATGGTGATTTCTTTTCACATTATAAATAAATACTTAATTTTGCATTCCTAATTTTGTATTCTTATTCTTAGAGAGGACCACCCAAATTCTATGTGCTTTAGGCCACACAAAATCTGGATCTGCCACTGGGATTTAATAAATGAGCTACCTGGGTGTTTTGCTAGTATGTGTTTTCCTACATTTAGTAACACACAATTTATATGAGTGAACAAACACGAAGAAGAATCTAGAGAATTTCAAATAATTCTGAAATCAATGCTTTGATGACTCTTTTCTGAGAGAACTGGAACTTCCTGGCAGGCGATATATTTCCATGTTAGTATTAATAAATGCTATGAAACTGGAACTCAGATACCGATGTCAGTTCAGTTCAAGAAGGCAAGCCTTTGTGGAATGCCTACTGTGTGCGAGGGGATTTAGGGCCAGGCTCTTTTTTTTTTGATAGTTTAAATTTATTTTAAGAGTGATTTGAAATTAATTGCCTTATTATCTTAACAGTGAAGTGTTTTTAGTTCCTTGGAGTCTTAATAACAGTTCTCTTTTAAGAAATCGGAGCCAACGTGATAAATATGATTAAATACCAAGGAACAACAATGATAAATTGTTGGAACCAGTCATTTGATGTTCTCTGAAACAGACTTGTCAGTCTGCCTGTCTTAGGAGTTTCAGTGCAGAGGAAATAAAATGAAAACTGTCCTTTTTCTTCGTTTATAGATGGTTTCATAGATTGTCGTCATGGGTAGCTTTGAGGTAACTATTTTTTCCCACCAAGAATCCCTATATTGCAAATGAACTATTTTATGTTCATCATCTTGTCATTCTCTTAAATGTATCATTAAATAAGTATCAAGTACTTGCGTTTGAGAAATGTCATTGATTTCCTAAAAGACAAGTCAATATTAATGTCAGATACTGTAAAGTTTCACAGACAAACAAAGTCAGAGGAGGAGAGAGATTGATGTGTGTGTGTGGGGTGGGTGGAGGGTCTGTTTTAGAAAGGCAGTACTGTCTTCCTAGCTAGACCTTGAGTGTGCCGAGCATACCCCCTTCTTAGGGACTCTGCACTTGCTGTCGCTTCTGCCTAGAATGCTGTCCTTCAGAAAACTGCATCAGCTATTTTCTCACTTCACTCAGGGCTCTGACCACCCTGTCTATGGACACCTTCTGCCATTCCATTTCCTCCCTGCTCTTCAAGGATTCATCTCCATCTGACATTAGGAACTGAGGAAATTCAAAGAAATTCTTTGATAAATCCTTTGCCATCTGAAGTCTTACTACTTGCTTTTTGAAATTCAGGAATTGAAAAGATTTCTAAATAATTCTTCCTATTTGATCTGGATATTTGAATCAGGAACCAAATAATTTTATATAGTAAAGGATATTTGTTGTTTTCTTCATAGTACCTTTTACTCTCTGATTTGTCTATACGTTTGTCTGTCTCCCTCACTAAAATGTTAGTTTCATGGTGGGTGGGACTTTGTTTTGTTCACTGCTCTATCCCCATCACCTGGAACAGTGCTTGACACCTAATCAAGTCTCAATAAATATGTGTTGAATAAATGTGTTACCACATGAATGAGTCCATTTGAACCAATATCATCTGAACTCTAATTTTAGAAAATATGTGATTGTATGTAAAAGGCTTACTTCACATTATTAAATTTTAAGAAGCAAGATGTGGGGTTATATGCATAGTATGATTTCCATTTAAAAAATCTTGAAACTTTGCATGTGTTCATTTATTCATTCGTTTCTTTTTTTAAAATTCACAGGAGGGAGAGATAGAAACATCAATGATGAGAGGAAATCATTAATTGGCTGCCTCCTGCACGCCCCCTACTGGGGATTGAGCCCGAAACCCAGGCATGTGCTCTTGACTGGAATTGAACCCGGCACCCTTCAGTCCATCGGCCAATGCTCTATCCACTGAGCCAAACCGGCCAGGGCTATTCATTCATTTCTTGAAAGAAAAGTTATTAAGTATCTCCAGTGTGTCCATTCTGTGCTGGGCATTCTAATTCAGCTACAGTTTCATGAGAAGACAGATCATGAAACAACATGAAATGAACTCCACCCTTTCCCTCATCACTACTCTCTAGCTATGTTGATCTTCATCCAGTTGCTCACATTTATTAATCTTTTAACATTGCATAGGTTATTCTCCCCCTCCCCCTATTGATTTTTTAGAGAGAGTGGATGGGAGGGAGGGAAGGAGAGAGAGAAATATTGATGTGAGAGACACATCGATTGTTTGCCACCCACATGCCCTCTGACCAGGGCCAGGGATCGAACTTGCAACCCAGGTACGTGCCCTTGACCTGGAATCAAACCTGCAACCCTTCGGTTATTTTGTTATATGCTTAATATGTGTCTCTATATATTATAAATTCTGTGAGGTTAGGGACCATAATACCATTTAATTATCAATACCTAGCTTAATGCCTAATATATAGTAGGTATTCAATAAACATTTGTTGAATGAATGAATGAATGAATGAATGAGAGAAGTACACACTAGGAATACCATATCTAATCTAATGGAAGTTAGGGGAAGTAAATTTCAAGGTGAGATCTGAAGAATGAGGAGGAATTAGCAAGTGAAGAAACCAAGCAGCGTGTTCTGGAGCTTAAGCTCTGAATTTATCCTAAAAGCAATAGAAGAGTTTTAAACCAAGAAGTGACACTGTCAGACTTACGTTTTAGATGGACCATTTCTCATTGTTGTTAGGAACAGACTGGAGCAGAGAGATTGGTTCAGAGGCTTTAGTGGTAGATGGTTGTGGCCTCCACTGGGTTCTTGGCAGTAGGGAAGAGAGAAGTGGGTGACTGAGATAGTGAGGGAAAGGAAGGAGTTAAGTATGATTCCAAACTTCTGTGTTAGGCAACGGAGAGGGTCCTAGGGCTCATCTTTCACTGGAACTCAGAGGGAGAAACCATCTTAGGAGAAAAGAGCCTGAGACCTGTCTGTATTGAAGCTGAGCATTAAGGACTTGGTTATATAGCTGACTTTTCTAGATAAAGGTACTTAGTAAAATACCTGGAAATAAATAATTAAAATATTATAGTATTGGAAATTTAGTTATATATCTAAAATTTTCTTATTAACTTTTGGTTTTCATTATTTTTGTTTTATAAAGGAAAAATAATAAACTTTAAAAAATTCTATTAGGATCTGCCATAGAAAATGCTAACATTTTTGTCCAAAAGACAAAAAAGTAAGGCTTTCTTAATAAAATATGGATTATTCCCAATGAAAATAAATGATTGGTCCTGAATAGAAGCCCATTGTCAAATGGTTCACCATTAGTGTATGTGTGTGGTGAAAGAGGAGGGCTTCGTTTGGAAATTTAACCTTATCATTCAGAGGTCTGCTAGAGTCAGCAACTGTCCTCCCCTCCCTCCCTCCCTCCCTCCCTTCTTTCCTCCCTCCCTTCCTTCCTTCCTTCCTTGTTCATATATCAATCCTCAGCATGGTCCCTGGCTTTTAGTAATGGCTCAAGTGGAAGCTATTATTTAGATTTATTACTAATACATTTATTTTTACTGCAGTTGTTATACAATGATGTTATTTGTGTCTAATTGATTTTTAGGTAGATTGGGGTCACCTGGACTATTTAGTTGTTGACATGCCACCAGGAACTGGAGATGTGCAGTTATCAGTCTCACAGAATATTCCCATTTCAGGTAAATCTCAAAGTTTAAAGTGGTTTGTGCTATCTTTGATGCTTTGCTGTTGCCTTATTGAAAAACAAACTTTATGACAAACATTTTTATATCTTAAAAAACATAATCATTTATAAATTTTCCTTTACAGATAAAATTCATAAATAGAATTTTTCAAACTATTACTAGAACAGTTACATTTTCAAAAACATGAGACACTTGAAGAGGTGGTGATGTAAATCTGTGCTCTGGAAAAGCAGGAGCACTTGTGTTATTTAGGTAAAACATGGCTGTTTGGGGTTCACAGCTCTCTAGCACTTACAGCATAGTGCCCAATACATGGTGGGCACTAAGTAAATATTTATTGAATACCTACTCCTGAATAAGAGTAAATTTTAGGAAAATTTGGATTTTTGGTGAATGTAATTAAGGGAAAATTTTATATTCTGCTAATTATTTACTAAAATCAAGAGAGCAAAAAACATATTCACTTACTTCAAATACACAATACTTCATTATAGTAGGGGTTATGTATGATGGAGTTTCAGTATTTGTTGTTAAGTTTTATGTTAAACTAGAGGCCCGGTGCACAAAATTCTGCATGGGTGTGGTCCCTAGGCCTGGCCGGTGATCAAAGCGCGAGCATCTGGCGTGGAAGGGCAGGTCCCAGCTGACCTCTGGGCCCTGGGCAGCACCTGGGACCCCGGGTCCCCGCAAGCCCCCTGCCTGAGTCTCAGCGCCTGAATCCCCACGGGGAGATGCGGTGAGCATGGCCAGATGGGGTGGGCCGGGGCTCAGTGTGGGCCTTTGGGCTGCCCAGCGGTGCCGCATGGAAGCTGGGCGGGCAGGCAGCGCGCTCTCTCTCCCAGCCAGCCTCGCAGACCGGCTCCTGTGCGGACCCACTGCGAGCCAGACTGGCCCCTGCGTTCCCCGTGGTTGTGGCCCAGCTCACCCGGAAGCCCATTGGAGCCAGCAGCGCCTCCACTGCCGCCCGCTGCCAGCACCGCGTCACCGAGGCCCGTCATGTCTCTGGTGGTCAGTGTACATCATAGCGAGTGATCAAACTCCTGGTGGAACTCCCAGTCGAGGGGACAGTTTGCATATTAGGCTTTTATTATATAGGATCTGTTTCTAAGTGAATCTTTCCTAGATTCCACTGAAGAAATATTTGTTAATCTCACTTATATATAAGGACTTTGGGGAAAATAAGGGATATTTAAGTATCTTTGCAAGTTAGTTACTTATTGGTAATAATAACCAAGAGATATCCCTAACATTTAATCATCAGAAGGTTTAGAATCAGTGTTTTTGATAAAATATACACATTGTTTGAAAATATCAATATAGCATATTAATATGAATATTTTTTATGTTTAAATATATTTGTAATCTAATGGAGCCTGAGGCTTTTCCTTTAGTGAGGCAACCTATAAAGTATAAGATGGGAGTAAAGTGAAGTAACATAGGAAAATAATCCTTCCTCTTTATACTCAGCATACTAAATAGCCTGCTTTTTCTTTTTTAAAGAAGTTTTGAGACATCTTTCTCAATCTTAAGAATACTCACTAAATGTTTATTGAATGAAATGTGTTTCTGACATGTTGAAGTGCTTATTGCAGGTGTCCAAAATTCTTACATTATTCATGTGAATAATACATTGATAAAATTGGACTAAATTATCATTTATTTCCTGCATTGTGACTTGGTACCTTGCAAAAGTTTAATTTGCTTCACACAGATAAACTGAAGTCCCTGAGCAATTTACCTTTGTTCATTCAGATAAAAACTCCTCTGTTTGAACAGGATGAATGATTATATCACCCTGTTTTAATTTGTACTTATACTCTAAAACCAACAATGTGTAGATTGGGGTTAAGATAGTCTCTCCTTTGAGGATTTCTTTCTTATATCCTAAAACTTTCTGATCAAAATAAATTTGTCTATGAATATTGCTAAACCTGTGCACCTCTATATGCTGAGTTTCCAACCAACGGTCTGTAGTGGTGTTTATTATATTCAGGGTTTTGGGGGGTTTTGACTCTTAAGAGATTCCTTTGCGCCTCTTTAACTCATACATTCTAGGGAAGGTCTTGAGGTGGTCTGGAAGCAATCTCCTTTGACATTTAGGAGTAGAGCCCCAAATGATTCTTGGAAAGACTAATATTATCTTTGGGCTGATATACTGGCCTTGGCCATCTGGCTAGTTTCCAGGCACACTGGTTCTCAGTATAGAATTGCAGCTGTTAGTACATTCATACTAAGTTTTTATGTCAATATTAAAATTAATGTCAACGGAAAGACTAGATTTTCTAAAGTGATCTATGTGTTAATTTTATAATTAGAAAAAAATAGTAAAAAATAAAAGTATCTTACCAAAATGGATGTGAGCTGGAATTGGTGTCTGGTGGGGGGAGTGGTGGATGTGATTGTGTGTATATGTTTGTTAAAGGCTTAGTTCGTGAGGTTTGGTTTTATTCAGACCAATGTCATTTCACAGCTAACATATCTGAGAACATACCAAAATTGAGCCAATTCCCACGACTTAGAGGGAAGGGTACCAACCAAATAATTTCTGGCCTGATTTGAATCATGGCTTTTATTAGTTTATATAATCTGGAACAGCCTATCAGAATCATGTTGCCTTTCTAGGCCAAAGTGAATTATCTACTCTCTAATTATGAACCTAATTTTCCTTTCCTCTTATCATTGACTTCAGAATTCTTCTTGGTACTCTTATATTCTACCTTTTTTTATGTCCCATATATCATAAACCACATAAGTTTTTTAGACTCACATTTGAGTCCCCCTTAGTTTGACTTCCCTATCCTTCCCACTACACTTTCACATAACCTGGGATTCCTCCTCCAAAATCTTATGTACTCACTGCCCCCTCTCTCTTCCTTTTACTTTCCAAAGTCTTTGTCTTTTTTTAAAAATCTTTATTGTTGAGAGTTTTACAGATGTCTCCCTTTCTTTCCCTCATTGCCCTCCTCCACCCAGTTCCCACCTGACCCCAGGTCTTCACCACCCTATTGTCTGTGTCCAAAGGTAATGTATATCCTATATAATAAAGGCCTAATATGCAAATAGACAGAATGGTGGAATGACAGGTGGAATGACCAGTCGCTATAACACACACTGACCACCAGGGGGTAGACGCTCAACGCAGGAGCTGCCCCCCAGCCCACAGGCCCCAGGCCAGCCAAGGCGGGTGCCAGTGGGGGTCCCATGATCGCCCTACCAGTTGCCCCACAGATCTGCCCTAATGGCCGGCCAGGCCTAGGGTCCCTACCCATGCACGAAATTCGTGCATCGGGCATCTAGTGTGCATATAAGATCTTTGGTTAATCTCTTTCCGCACCCCCCTCACTCTTGCCCCCTGAGATTCATCAATCTGTTCCATGTCTCCATACCTCTGCTTCTATTTTATTCATCAGTTTATTTTGTTCATTAGGTTTATGATTTGTTTATTTTGATTTTTAGATTCAATTGTTGATAGATGTGTATTGCCATTTTATTGTTCATATTTTTCTTCTTCTTCTCCTTCTTCTCCTTCTCCTTCTTTCTTCTTTTTTCTTTCTCCTTTGTTCTTTCTTCTTTCTCCTTTCCTCTTTCTTCTTTCTTCTCCCTCCCTTCAACATTTCATGTAATACTGGTTTGGTGGTAATGAACTCCTTTAGCTATTTCTTGTCTGTGGAGTTCTTTATCTGACTTTCAATTCTAAATGATAGCTTTCCTGGGTAGAGTAATCTTGGTTATAAGTCTTTGCTATTCATCACTTTGAATATTTCTTGCCACTCCCTTCTGGCCTTCAAAGTTTCTGCTAAGAAATCAGCTGGCAGTTGTATGGGCATTCCCTTGTAGGTAACTAACTGCTTTTCTTTTGCTGCTTTTAAAATTCTCTCTTTGTCTTTTTTTTTTTTTTAAATATATGTTTTTATTGATTTCAGAGAGAAAGGGAGAGGGAGAAAAAGATAGAAACATCAATGAGGAGAAAGAATCATTGATTGGCTGCCTCCTACATGCCCCCTATGGGGGATCGAGCCCACAACCCAGGCATGTACTTTGATTGGGAATTGAACTGTGACCTTCTGGTTCATAGGTCGACTCTCAACCACTGAGCCACGCCAGCCAGGCTCTCTCTTTGTCTTTAACCTTTGGTATTTTAATCATGATGTGGGCCTCTTTGGGTTCCTCTTGTTTGGGATTCTCTGCACTTCCTGGATTTGTAAGTCTATTTCTTTCACCAGGTAGTGGAAGTTTTCTGTCATTATTTCTTCAAATAGGTTTTCAATATCTTGCTCTCTCTCCTATCCTTCTGGTACCCCCATAATACAAATGTTGGTACGCTTGAAGTTGCCTCAGAGGCTCCTTACACTATCTTTATTTTATTTTTGCTCTTCTAATTGGATGTTTTTTGATTCCTCATATTCAAAATTGTTGTTTTGATTCTCAGAATCCTCTACTCTACTATTGAATCCCTATAAATGATTTTTTTCTTTTTAAATATATTTTTTTATTATTGATAGTATTACAGATATCTCTCATTCTCCCCCCCCCCCCTTAACCCCTCTCCTCCAAACCCCTACCCACCCATGCCCAGGTCTTCATTACCCTCTTGCCCGTGTCAATGGGCTATGCATATAAGTATATAACTTCTTTGGTCCCTGTAAATTATTCTTTATTTTAGTTAGTATATGCTTAATTTCTGACTGGTCCTTTTTCATATCTTTGACATTCTTACTAAGATCCTTGAAAGTCTCACTGAGTCCCTTAAAGCTCTCATTAAGATCCTTCAGTAACCTCATAATCATTGTTTTGAACTCTGTAGACAATAGTTTGCTTGCTTCCATTTCTTTCATTTGTGACCTGTTTCTTTGTCTTCAAATTTTGGCTGCTTCCCTGTGTTTGTTTCTATGTATTAAGTAGAGCTGCAATGTCTCCTGGAATTGGTAGAGTGGCTTTGTGTAGTAGACATGCTGTGGGGCCCAGTGGCTCAGCCTCCCCAGTTACCTGATAGGCACTCCAGGTGCACCCCTGTGTGGGCTGTGTGCACAGTCATGTAGCTGAGCCTTGATTGTTGTTGGCATCACTGGGAGGAATTGACCTCCAGGCCAATTGGCTGAGAGGACCAATTTTGTCTACAATGAAAGAACTGCTGTGCAGGAGATACCTCTATAGAGCAGGACTTGCTTCAGTGGGGCTTTGGTTCTCACTAAGTCTGCTCCTTGAGTGTATTGCTTGTGGATGGAGAGTTGTAATCTAATGTGATCTGAAGTTGTCCAACCAGGTGCACTGGCTCTGGGTCTCCAGGGAAGTGCAAAGTCAGCCGCTGCTTGGGGCCACCTGGAAAGAGCTATAGAGGGATTCGCATATGGCTGCTACTTGTATTGGGCTAGGAAATGCCCAGGCCAGGCCCAGCTGTGAATCAAGGCAGGCTGGTGCCAGTGCTGGGTCTTAGACCTTTTATTGATACGTTTGGGACACGGTGAATCCAGCTATTGCTTGTTTGAGAGATTTTAGGAAAATGTGAAGCCTGAACCAGGACAGGCCATTCATATGCAAAAGCTGCTGCAAACAGCTTGGGTGGGGCTGCAAAATGGATGGGGTGGGGTCTAAGGGACTCACTAGATTGGAGTAAACAGTATGGGCCATGTTGATAGAAAGTCGGATATCGCTGCCAGTCAACTCTGCGATGGGGAGAGGTCCCAGTACAGGAACAATGACCCCTGCTAGCACCCCTGTCTGGGAGAAAGCCACCCCTGAGTTCCTGCCCTGATGCCAGACAGTCAGTTCCTCCCCTTATGTCCCTGGATTTCCCCAAAGCTGCCACCTGGTGCTGGAGCTCAGAGGAAGTGGACTGTGTAAGTTTGTGTGTGGGCCCTTTAAGAGGAACACCTGTCTCTAGCAGCCTCTGTGCCACTCAGCCACAATCCCCACTGCTTTTTACAGCTCTAAGTTACAGGGACTTCTCTTCCCAGCTCTGGAACCCTGGGCTGGGGGGCTGGTGTGGGGCTGAGACCCCCTGCTTCTCACGGGAAGCTTTGAAGATATCCCTCCCTATAAAAAAAAATGCCATATGTGGGTATTGGACAGCCC
>NW_005871070.1:7447260-7486360 GCF_000147115.1 Myotis lucifugus | reverse complement strand
TACAGGCATTTACCTACTCTGCCAGCTTAGTTCCTCTCCAAAGTCTTTGTCTTTACAGACATTTCACTCTCACTTAGAATGTTTTTCTTCCCCAGTCAATGGGCACCAAATCCTGCAAACCTTTTATTTCAAATGTCTACTCCTTGCCATCTTTCCCAACCCCCCCATTAGGAGTCATTTCTTCCTCCTTGAAATTCACATAGAATTTTATTTGGACCATCTCATGTTCTCCACTCAAAACCTGCATAACTGTTATCTTCTGTACCAGACTGTTACTCCCTAGCGGGCCAAATCTCTGTTTCAATCATTTTTTGTATTTCTCACAGTGTCAAACTCAGTGTCTTCCTGTAACCACTCAGGAAATGTTTAATCAATGAGGGTTTAATCTGTGTGTGTTATCTTCCCAACTAGGCTGTAAGCTGTTGAATGCAAAAATTTTTCCTTATTTACCATAGTATTTCTTAGAGTACTTTGGGGTATGGGTTATGGAGTTGATACTGGTTGAATAAATGACAAAGCTAATTGACTAGTTATCACAGTTCATCTGTTCATCCCGCGTTATTTTATTTTATTGTTTTTTACAAAAGTAAACGCAATTTTATTATTATACACAGGAAAATAAATCACACTTAAGCACAAACATAAAAACAACAGACTCATTTCTCATCTTCAAGCTGTTTCTTTTCACTGGGTTCTTCCATATCAAAAGTGAATGGTTTGTCATAACCCATTAGATGGTCATAGTCTTTGGGGTTTGGAAAGAGACCTGGATTAACTAACAGTGATTTTGTTTTAGCATAAAATGTGGTAAACAGATGTGTGCTGTTTGGAATCTTCACATCATTCTGGTGAAACACAGTATTGGTTTCTGAAAGCAAAACATTGTAAGTAATGGCTTTGTAAGTGTCTGTCGTGGCCTCATGGTACAACCGAATGACATAGCCTTTTGTAACTCAGTGAAGCAGGACTGGAGTGATCACTGTAAAGCTTCCTATGATGCCATAAAATAAGATTTGCAAAGGCAGACTTCCAAATACAACATTATTTTGGGCAAAAATGTATGGTAGAAATGTAAGGCTGATCGCACTTGTAGAATAAGAGAAACATTTCACACCAAATACTGTTCGGGCCAAATTCCCAGTATAAATCAGTCTTCCGTCTTCTGATTTTTCAACTTGTTTGTGTAAGCATCGAACACAATAATATTGTGTTCCCCCCATAATATTTCTTACCATCCTTCTAACTCATTCCTGGGATCTCTCCAACTCCGACTGCTTTTATTCAGGAGGTTTTTTTTTAAATGTATAGGTTAAATAAAGCATTTATTAAAAACATATATTTTATGTCACTCTCCCTTTGAGAGAAAAATACATTTCAGTTTAGATTTATTTATGCTGTTCTTTTTCCTCTACTATGTACAGTATCTTTGTGGTCAGTTGATATCTTTTAGTATTAACTTTGTTTTGGTTTCTGAGATATTTATGCATGTGGGCACCTGATATGTGGTGTCAGGCAGGCTCTTATTAAATTACTAGTGAGAACCACTAGCATTATTCCATTGTAATAGTAAGAAATTATCTTATTTACTTGAAAGGTTGTTTAGCCAGATACTACCTATCTCTCTGACTTTTTATCCTTACCTGTGGGACACCTGGCTATCCCACTGACTTGTAAGGATCAAATGAGAGAATGAATTTAACTACATGTAAATGAATGCTATTTTTTTTATAAATATATTTCTTTATTGATTTCAGAGAGGAAGGGAGAAGGAGAGAGATAGAAACATCAATGATGAGAGAGAATCATTGATCGGCTGCTTCCTGAACATCCCCTACTGGGGATCAAACCTGCAACCCAGGCATGTACCCTTGGCCGGAATCGAACCTGGGACCCTTCAGTGCACAGGCTGACGCTCTATCCACTGAGCCAAGCCAGCTAGGGCTGAATGCTATTTTTAAGAAACCACTTGAACACTTTAAAAGGGTTTTTTTTTGTGGGGGTGGTGTGATGAAATGCTATGAATTCTATCGACTGTCCATTTCTCCAAGCCATGGTGAAAATGAAAATAAATGTCTTATACTTGGAAAGAGACATCCTTTTGGAAAATTCATGGAGACAGACCTGTATAAGCAAAAAAGAGCCTCTTTTGAATGCTAATTAGCAACTTTTTGTATGTGTTCCATAGGATGGATGACAGGCTCATTATTAGAAGAAACTTCAAAGGAAAAAAATTATCATCTTATTTGTGTTAAAAGTGTTGTGTAGTAACAACAGTAATAAATGTGTTGACAGCAATATTAGAGTCTAATGATTTAAATTTGAACTTGCATGGACTACTGAATCACTACATGCTACAAATACCTAGTCGTTGTAGTAGCTGCTGGAGGGAAAGGAGACAGGATAAGGATGGGAAATAACCAAGTGTAGTCTTTGCATTTGCTCTTGTCTTGTTGAACTTGTCAAGGGGAAAAGAGAGCTGTCAGTGCTGGTTTTGTTTTTATTATTTTTTCTTACTACTTTTAATTTTTTTGGTGATAGTTTGCTGGGTTTTTGCTTGTTGTTTGTTTGTTTGTTTAGCTTGTAAATTAGTTGTTGCCATATACTGAATTGGGTAGATTCCAGGGTTAACTTCTGTTGTTTTTTTTTTTAAATACTTAAGTACTCTTCCAAAGTAGAAGAGGAGTAATATTTATCTGAGGAACATTATAAGTTCCTTGAAATTTTTGAAAATATATACACTGTGCTAGTATTTGAATTTTAATAGCTGTTACTTAAATATTTTTTCTTTCTTTGCTTCAACTGAGTTCCTCTGTATGTAACTATCTGAAGACTATCTTAATTTGTTTTTAACTATTGGAATTAAGTGAAGAGTTTATGCTTTACATGGGACATATGAAGCATATTTGCTTTTTCAAGAGACTGGAGAATTTTAGTAAGCTATTTATATTAAGTGCTATATTCATCAGTGACACTCAGCGCAGGAGCTGCCGTGACGCACACTGGCCATTTACAGAGAAACGGCACCACAGACTTGGTGCCTGCAAAGCAACACTTGGCTTCCCCCAAGTGGGACACAGGCCCCGCCACCACCCCGGAGCGACACCCCACCAAATCGCAGCCAATGCTGCCAAGACCCCATGGTGCAAAATGCGGCCCCCAGCCCAGCCCAGAAATGGTGGCTGTGGGCACTGGGTAATGATGTCACGTAGCAACACTAAGCTTCCTCTCCCTAGGGACAGGCCTTCTATATATATAAAAGCCTAAGTGACCATTCGACCGTCCAATCAGTGGCTATGACATGCACTCACCACCAGGGGGCAGATGCTCAATGCAGGAGCTGCTGAACGACAGCAACTTTGCAGAGTGCCCTCTCTCACTCTGGGACCCCTCAGGGGATGTCGGACTGCCAGTTTCAGCCCGATCCCCACAGGCCAGGCAGACGGATCCCACCTGCCGGAGGACCCTGCTCACTCCGCAGACACCCTTCAAGCCCTGACGCCACCCCAGGTGTGGCCAGCTGGGGAGGGAATGCGGGAGGTTGTTTCCAGGGTGTATCCAGCTCGTCTTGCCCAGTCCCACCCCACCGGTCACCTTCTAATTAATTTCCTTTCAGTGTGCACGAACCCATGCACTGGGCCTCTAGTTTAGCAATAAACGGCACTGCGGACCTAGTGCCCACAAGGCAACACTCAGCTTCCCCCAAGTGGGACATAGGCCCTGCCACCATCCCGGAGTAACACCCCACCAAATTGCAGCCAATGCTGCCAAGACCCCATGGTGCAAAATGCAGCCCACAGCCCAGCCCAGCCCTGAAACGGTGGCTGTGGGCGCCTGGTAATGACGTCATGTAGCAACACCTGGCTTCCTCTTCCTAGCGACTAGCCTTCTTGGAGTTTCTTCAGCCCAGGAACACGACTTGCTGTATAGCCAGGTGGAAACATTTTACATTTTAACCAAATGTCTGTGAAGCATTTTCCCATGCCTCATTTCATTTGATCCTCACAGAAGTCCTGGAGTAGGTAAATAGGAGACTCGATGGAATCCTATTTTCTTTTCATTAGCCAGAAAACAGAGATTTAGAAAGCTTAGAAACTTGACCCGACTGAAAAGAAGTAAGAAATGGTGGACCTTGAAAATGACTTCAGGTTTTCTCACTGCACAGAATATAGTCAAAAACTGCTGCAGTTAAATATTTTACCCTTTGTTCTCCCTGCGTGATCTACAATAATAATCTGCTTCATGTTGATATTTACTGCTGTGTTGCTGACAATTACCTGAAAGAGAAGTTGGGGTGCTTCACTGGGCTGGAAAAAGTTTAGCTAAATCAGAAAGCAGGTCTAATTAAGCAAGTTTATTCTTTATATACAAGGCTAAGTTGACTCGCGCATGCACAATATATAAAAAGCTCTCTCTGCCCTGGCTTGTTTGGCTCCATGGATAGAGCATTGGCCTGTGGACTGAAGGATCCCAGGTTCAATTCCAGTCAGGGGCACATGCCTGGGTTGTGGGCTCGATCTCCACTGGGGGGTGTGCGGGAGGCAGCCAATCAATGATTCTCTCTCATCATTGATGTTTCTATCTCTCTCCCTCTCCATTTCTCTCTGAACTCAATAAAAATATATTTTAAAAAGAAAGCTCTCTCTGGTGCCATTTGCACATGTGTGTTTCATGAATTTGGTTGACACTTCTATTATAGAGAAAGGGCAAGTGGCGATATTAAAATATTTCTTCTAATTAATTTTCTTTCAATTTGCATGAATCCATGCACCGGGTCACTAGTAGTCTCATATTCTACTGATACCTCCTAGTGGTGGATCCCTTTTGGAAGCCAGAGGGTAAGGAAACTCAGGTGATAGAGTCCACAGAGGTCAGCTCCCAGGCACTGATCAGGACAGAGAGTGCTGAGAAGGAAGCCGAGCTTGGGAAGGAAAGGACATGCAGTGTAGTTATTATCTGGAAAATACCCAGAACATCTTCTCTTCTTCATGTTCATCATTATAATTGTGAATTAGTGGTTTTCAAGAGATGAACACAAAGCAAATATTTCTGCCCTCTAAGTTTGCAAGCTAATAAAGATACCAGTAGTATAGTCAAATTGATGAAAACCCATACTATCACAAGGCAGAATTGTACTGTCATCAAATTTATGAACACAATATTTATATTGTACCTAAGTAGTGATATAAGTATATTTAGTGTCATGGGCAGTAGTGGATAAGGACATTATTTTGATAGGATAGAGTTATGAAAACAAGTTCCCCTTCACTTTATTAAGTAAAGATAGATGCAGGAATGAAACTTCTGGAAAGTATCCTTATAGTAGAAGGGCACAGACTGAGCAGTTGAGAGGGTGCAAGCGTAGTCCCTTATCTGTTCCCCCTCTCTCCCAGGGAAGGGCAGAAGTAGCACAGAAAACAGCCAGATAGTCCTCCTGAGGGTCCTGTTTTGATTTCTTTCTCCTAGAGAGGGAGAAGCTATTGTGTCTAGCAGAGCCCTCAGCTAGATAATATGCGAAATATCCATGGGCTCATGAGAAGCTGCACTAGCAGACTGGTTTTTTGTTATGAAAATGAAATGATGCCCCTTCTTCCAGTCTAAAACCCTTCCTATCTGGACCCTATAGATGGAAGGAAAGCCAGAGGCCTTTTTGCCTCTCGTTCATTTAAGTCTGATGGAGTAGGAATTTTAAATTAAGCCACCTTAATATTTCAGTCATTGATTAAAGTAAAAGGCGCTTATTGTTTGTTAAGGCTATTGGGCCTATAGCTGCAGTAACTGAATAGGAATTCACCCCTCTACCAGCAGTTTGCTTGGCCTAATCAATTATCTCTTTTATGGTAATACTCTTCGACTGCCAATTTGGACTGTTTTTATAATGAAAACTGAGTGGGGTTTGGAGGATCAGAAACTTATTGCTATTTTTTAGATAAGAGAATGATCACAAGCCATCACTTGAAATAGTTTTCTTGATTACCTGGTATTTACTCTTTCAAAGCCAAAGAAACATAGTAGTTTCACTTAGGTAAATTAAATAGTATTTTTATCTTTTCCAAAGAACTGTTTTTTTCCTTTCTTATTTTCAAATTTAAAAGAGTAATTCTCTAAAGATATCCAATAGTAATATTTTGGAAAACCATTAAAAACTCAAAGAAAAAAATACTTGGCTACTTTGGATTTTAGTTCTATGTGTCTCCTATAATTTTGCAATTTATAATGACCTCAAACTGAAAGCTAGAAACATGCTTGTACCTACCTTAAAGGTAGACTTAGGTCACCTTTTTTCCTAGGATTTAAAGATTTTAAATCTTCATTTATGCTTTCAGTTTGCAGAATGGAACTTTACAGTTCAGAAGTCAATTTTGGACTTTTTCCAGGTGTACTGTATTTCCACAGCAAATGTTGGGTAGGGTTATCAATATGAATATTTGGCAAGAATAGCATGAGGTTATAGAAGAGAATTATTGTTTTATTCATCACATTATAAAAATTCTTTACAAAATAAATTTTTCTTCTTTTTTTTAATTTTAAATATATTTTATTGATTTTTTACAGAGAGGAAGGGAGAGGGATAGAGAGTTAGAAACATCGATGAGAGAGAAACATCGATCAGCTGCCTCCTGCACACCTCCTACTGGGGATGTGCCCGCAACCAAGGTATATGCCCTTGACCGGAATCGAACCTGGGACCCTTCAGTCCACAGGCCGATGCTCTATCCACTGAGCCAAACTGGTTTCGGCATAAATTTTTCTTCTTATCCCATAAATTGTAACCAAGTGTTAAAGACTAGAAACTATATTCCAGGGTTTTATCTTTTAGGGCACTTCTGGTACTCAGTCTGAAACTGTAATCCTTGTTAGATTGGGAATCAAATTGTAAAATTATGTATAGTACCATTGCTTAATGAACAACGATGTTTCCAATCTAAATTTAAGAAGAAATAAACTTTTTAGGGCTCTTATATTTCTGTCAAACATATATTATAGGTAGAAATTATGGTGTATCAGTTAACTATTCAAAGAAATAATCTGATAATTTAAAAATTCTGAACTATGACATGGGAAGAGCCAGGATTTAAAAAGCTTTTCCAAATAATTCTTCTATAGTCAGCTTTCAGAATCACTTCGTTTAGACCAGTTTATCTGATGCTTGAATTCCTTGATTAGTCTCTGGAAGGGAGGCTTCTGAGGTGGTTCATTCAGTTTTGTGTTTTAAGAATTTCTGGGCACTTCCTTCATGATATGACCGACAGCTAAAATTCTTTAATGTCTTCAAATTCAGTGAATGGTATAATGGCCAATGGGCAATCAGACTGTTATTTAAAACTACTATAAATCCATTAAACATTTACATGTAGCAAAAATACAAGTCCTACAATTTATAATATAAAAATGTTTGTGCTTGGTCATAGATATTAGGTATTTGATCAGAACATGAAATATAGCTCTGAAGAATGTCTTCACATCTTAAGTCTGACAGTATTTGGAAACGGAGCAAAGCTTTTCCATATAAAGTCTCAGTCTCCTTTTCTTGAAATATACCTGGTTAAATAAAGTTAGGAGTTAAGTAAGCAGGAAGAAGCAGTTTTCCTCCCTGGAGTTTGTATTAGAGATAGAATGTTTATGAAAAGGAATGTGTTCAGTTATTGAACAAATGGCCTTCAGTGGTGACTCACTGTGAGCATGGGCAGGCTGAGCTATATGCACATCTAAAAGAATTTGAAATGCAAAATTTTAAATCTAAGCAAAAGAGCTTTCTGAGTTGTAGAGACATATATGTACAACTAGGCTCCCCAAGGGTGTTTACTTATCAGCATAAAGATGGATTTAACACTGGAAAGAAGTGAGGATTTTATCTTCATTTTACTGGAAACATTATAAGGGGAGAGGATGAGAATGTGTGTGTGTGTGTGTGTGTGAGAGAGAGAGAGAGAGAGAGAGAGAGAGAGAGAGAGAGAGAGAATGAATGAATGAGAGAGCTGTTTGGTTCAGGCTCTAGCTTTTTAAAATCTCTGAAATCCTCACTTTCCCCCTTACTGGAAGGCAGTCTGGATAGCCTTGGAGAATTCATTGTTAACATCGTTAAGGTGAGGTGATTGGAAGCCCATTACCTGTTGACCCAATTATTGAAGAGCTAATCGTTGTCCCTAAATAACAGGTATGCCTCCAGATTCCTTTGATGAATTTGAATTCTTGACATTCCAAAGTGCACATGCTTTCTCTCACTAGTGATTTTGAAATGCTGTGGTTTCACTAATTACTGTGATTTATTAATTCTTTTGGCAGCAATGGACGTGATTTCCTGTAACAAAATTCATTTCTAAAGTGAGGGGAAAAAATGGTTCATCTTTATATTAATAAAACATACCTCCTTTGTGACTGTAATCAGTTCTCTACTCTGTTGAAATGGAGCAAAGGCCAAAACAGTGACTCATGAAAGAATTATGTGTATTTCCTGTTGCAATAGTCTGTGGGTATAGTTGAAGTGAATTTACCTTTTTAATCATGTTTTACTGAATCTGATCTTTTAGTGGGCATTTCTTGATCTTATAGCAAATAATGTTTATAATTCAGGAAGTTTGTGGCTTGTAGAAGAGAAAGACAAAGGATGGCTAAAAAATACCAAAGCCAGTCTACTTTATAAACTATTGTGTATTTTGTATTATTTATATTAAGCTAACAGAAGTTGAATGATTATTTTCTTTGGCTGCAAGTATCTTTAAATAAATTGAGAATCTGAAGCACTAAATGTTAGAGCACTGCACTGTGAACATTTATTATATAGCAGTTAATTTGTTCTTATAAATCTTAGTTGACTTTACCTTGATGTGCTAAAGAATTGTAAGACATAAAATTACTCGTCCAGGTATAATTACAAGCAGTTTTTGTTGTACATATTTATTAGGTTCCAATGCTGAAATTCACAGTCAAGCATGGGAATAGGATACAATTTGTGCCCTGGAGACTTAGAATGGCATAGTTGAATAGTTCCACACTGGTGTAATTATGATCATCCTAACATCTGGAATAATGAGTTTTAAATGTTTAACTACTTTGAACTATGACCCAAGTCCAGATATGCAGCCATAAATTATACTCGTAATAGTCAAGAGAATTAGCAAGTAAGGCAACACTCCAGGTAATTATATTTTAGGATGTTTACTTATTTGCCAGGATCCTTTTTTAGTAAATTAAGGTTTCATAGTAAATCCCAGCTGATAAAAAGCCTTAACATTATAACTTGGGAAATAGCATTTAAAAAATACTTTTTAATTGTTTGGACTTAGACATATACCCTAGAAACAGAAAATTCATCTTGAGGTAGGTGTTTTATGATGCTGGGTTTTCCTCAGAAAATAATCCCATTTATTGCAAACTAAACATTCTCTTTGTTGCTACTGACATTCCTTATGATCAGTAGAGGGAGCACAAGTTTTCTAACAAACCCTCCGTCACAAAACAAGTGACATCACCAATTATGGCATGAAGGGAAAATATGTAAGCTAGTTCATATTGGTTCATATATATTGGTCCATGTTCCATGAGCCCTGAGAAAATTAAAATGCCAAGAACCATAAAGATAAAATTTAATATCATATTTGAGATGACATTTTAAGTTAAGGGATATATTTACAAGAAAAAATTGACATAATTTCTTTAAAATTAAAAACTCAGGGTTGTGATGCACAGATTATTTAATTTTACTGAAGTTTTGTTTTTTTGTTTGCTTTTATTTCCTTATCCTAAATTCTAAAAGTCATTGTAGGGACAGTCTGAAATGGCCACTTATATGATGTATTAAAATTTGGTACATTAAAAGAGGTAGTGATTTATGTGTGGGCCAGTTTATTTTTGTTCTTTAAGAAAAAGTCTAGAAATGTTTTTGTCAGAACAGTGTGCTAAAGACTTATTTAGTTATTAGTTAAGAACATATATTGGAGCAAAAAAAAAAAAATCTTACACTAAAATCTTTTTAAAATGTGGCTGGTAGTCCCAATGGAATGTTTACATGTTTTGTGAGCATTTGATGGGGCATGGAGGATGATCATTGTCCTTGTCCCAAACTTGTTTTTAATTGATGTTTGGTGCTATTTAGATTACTTGGCAAAGAAACTCAGATGGCATGGATGCTTATTTGTGACACTGTGTTAGAGTTAAGTACTACAGAGAAAACCAAGTCACTTTAATTCCTCTCTCTATGATCTTACAGCTATCAAAATAAAGTCACCAAACATTTTTATATCACTTTTACATATTTTTTAAATATATTTTATTGATTTTTTACAGAGAGGAAGGGAGAGGGATAGAGAGTTAGAAACATCGATGAGAGAGAAACATCGATCAGCTGCCTCCTGCACACCCCCTACTGGGGGTGTGCCCGCAACCAAGGTATATGCCCTTGACCGGATTCGAACCTGGGATCCTTCAGTCTGCAGGCCGACGCTCTATCCACTGAGCCAAACCGGTTAGGGCAACTTTTACATATTTTTAAATATGTTTTTATTGATTTTAGAGAGAGAAAGTGAGAGGGAGAAAGGAATAGAAACATCAATGATGAGAACCATTGATTGGCTGTCTCCTGCATGCCCCTTATTGGGAATGGAGCCCACAACCCAGGCATGTGTCCTGACTGGGAATCAAACTGTGACCTTCTGGTTCATTGGTCAGTGCTCAAACTGGATGGACCATTTTTACATATTTTTAATGGAACAGCTCTTTAAATTAATTAGGACCAATGGAAATAGGCTTGTTATATAGAAGAATTAATTCAGATATATTGAGATTTAGTGAGCTATTTAAGATTATATAGTATACTAGAGGCCTGGTGCATGAAATTTGTGTACTGGAGGAGGGGAGTCCTTCAGCCCGGCCTGTGCCCTCTTGCAGTCTGGGATCCCTCAGGGGATGTCCACCTGCCAGCTTGGGCCCACTCCCTGCGGGGTTCGGGCCTAAGCTGGCAGTTGGACATCCCTCTCGCAGTCTGGTACCCCTCGCTCCTTACCGCCTGCCTGCTCGCTGCTTCTTACCGCTTGACTCGCTGCTTCTTAGCACTGCTGCAGAGATGGGAGAGGCTCTGCCACCGCCTCTGTGCTCGCCAGCCATGGCTGAGTGGCGCTCCCCCTGTGGGAGCACACTGACCACCAGGGGGCAGCTCCTATGTGAGCGTCTGCCCCTTGGTGGTCAGTGTGCATTATAGTGACCAGTCGTTCTGGTCGTTCTGCCATAATGGTCGCTTAGGCTTTTATTATATAGGTTAGCATAGTCGACAAAACCAGAATCCAGAACTCTTGACTTCTAGTTCAAGGAGTCAATAACTAAGAGTTCATGCAGCAGTGATCTAGGACAGATGATTTGAAAATATAGGGACATTGTTTAAATATCCGATCCTCTATAAAGTGCCCGTTTTGTGCAAGTTGTTGTGTCATTAGTTTTGTTTGGTTAAAAAAATGAGAAAACTCATAACGTCATGAAACTCTGTTGTGTAGCAGTAATACAAATAGCTTTTTAGGGCCAATGCAATAGAAAACTCCCTATATACTAATATATAGTTAAGGAGAGAATTTGGAGGAAATAGCTTAGGGGGTTTCATTTACATGTAAAGAGAATGGCTCTTAGATTAAAGAGCCATAATTCTTGGGGGAGGTTGCATTTCACATTCACTTCAATAAGTTTACTGAGGAGTCGGATTGAACAGGGATGGTCTTGGAAACCATAGTTAAGAAGGGATGTTAGATCATATAGTTAGAGAGCCAGCTGAGACCTTGGAGACTATGTAGTCCTTGCATTAATTTTACAGCTAAGGAAACTGAGACCTGGAGTGGTTCTGAGTCACTTGCCCAAGGTTAGTCACACAGCTAGGGGGGTAGAATTGGAATTAGATCCCTTCCAAATGCCTGGATATGAACAAACGCTGACGTAGATTGGTAACAGAATCTAGAAGGTGGGGAATTGTGGAAATATAATAGATGTGTAGAGTAGACTTATGTACAATTTTTACACAGATGCGATTTCCATCCATCTTTAAAAGAATGGAAAGATAACTTTGACTAGTTTTTGGTTTCTTGGGCATAGCAAATCAAAATAGAAGGATTTAGTGATCCATGGAACCGTTTGAAAAGTAGGATGAGCTGCTTGATGGCAAATATGAAAATAACCTTCTCAGCAACTTGTAAGACATTTTATTGGTAATAATAATAAAGATAATAATGGTGATATTATTAACAACAGCTACCATTTATTGAATGTTTACCCTTTGTCCAGGCACCATGTCAAGCATCTGATGTACATCAGTAGTTCATTTAATTATTTCACCCTGTGACCTAAGTATTATTATGTCGTTTTGTAGATAAAAAGACTGAATCACTTTCTTGTCCTAGTCACACTGGTAGATGGCTATGGAATAAAAAGTTGATTCTGATTATGTTTGAATTTCAAGGCTGTGTTTCTCTAACTTGAGTAATGAATAAACCCTCCTTCTAAAGGAAAAATAATCTACTTCATATCCCATATTGACTTATTTTTATTATAAGACTATTTAACTACATGTAAACATAAATTCCTTAAGTTTGTAGCTCTTATATTTTTTAAAACTTAAAAAGAACTACAAATTAAATACAAGTAAAACATACAAAATCAATAAAATTCAAATTGATATTAATTTAATGTGAAAGATGAAGTTTTTACTGAAATGAAAATATCGATTGCAAGATGAATTTGTGGCCATTGCACAGTTCTTTTGAGTTTGGCATGCCTATGTTGCCATGTGCTTCATGATAACTTGGTTCTGCTGCCACATTTCTCTATTCTGACTTCTGTAAAATATCCCTTCAGACAGTAGTCTAGTGTCATTTGACTTTTGCTGGTGCACTCAGATATTTATTGTTAATCCCACCTCTGTTTTCATTAGTTATGATGAAGTACTGCCACTTGGAGCTGGTTTGGGGCTCTGAGACGTCATGGCTGTGTACTTAGTTATAAAATGATGGCTATCCTGGTGCTCTAGAATATGCTCGTGTTAATTCTTTTTCAGGTTATCTTCTAGAAGAAAGCACAAAATTTAAGAAATTCACAGTCTCTGGAGTCATAGCCCAGCCTCTGGTGTTTCCACTTAAAAAATTACACTGCACTTTCTCTCCAAACACTAGGGCAGACCCAGGAAAGCCTCCGTCTTCACCTGCTTTCAGTGCTGCTTTGGTCAGGCCACCACTATTTTGCATCTGAATTTTTGCTCAGCACGTAGTTTTGCCTCCACCAAATTATTCTCCACAGTGTGTTCCACACTGTTGAGTTTTCTATAATACAAACTTCTAGAACGGAGCCTCAGAATCACCTCTTTCTGGAAACTTTCCTTTATTGTGTCTCCTTATCTCCTGCCTCTCACCCCATCGATTATCACCTTGCTCCTTCTCTCCCCTAAATTGAATTAGTTATTTTTTCCTTCATTCCTCCTTTAGAACTCCATAACACCGTTGGCCTATCTCTGTTATAATGCTTAGCACATTGTGTTGCAATCCTTAATTTTTGGGTCTCCCTAAGTAGACTTATTAGCTTCTTGAAAGTACGCCAGCCCGTGCATCTTCCTCACAGCATATTGTCTGATGGGAAGGAGGCTCTCATGGTAGCTGTGATCTTGAATCACTGGTCAGTCAGTTATAATTTTAGAAGTGAGGAGTCAAAAATAAGCAAGAGCAAGTAGACATTTCCTAATCTTTCCCATTCATGTATGTGAAATTTATACAAATTACATAAATAGTTAATGTAGTAGACTCTTTTAATATGTAAGCAACCTAATTTTGGAAGTAAACTTTCTATAAAAAATTAAATGATAGCATTATTTTGCTGTTCTTTTGTTTCCTTTTGGTTAGGTGCTGTGATTGTCTCCACGCCCCAGGACATTGCATTGATGGATGCACACAAGGGTGCTGAGATGTTTCGAAAAGTTCACGTGCCCGTAAGCATTTATGCTTCATTGTTGCAGAAATACAAGACACTTCTAACTGAAGAAGCAAGTCACTGAGAAATACAACACAAGTTTTAATTTAGTTCTGTGCAGTTTATATGAAAACCCTACTTCATCTTTATGGTTACTTTATTTAAATATAGATATTTGTATTATTGATTTCAGAGAGGAAGGGAAAGGGAGAGAGAGATCATTGATCGGCTGCCTCCTGCACTCCTGACCCTTGGGATCAAGCCCACAACCCGGGCATGTGCCCTGACTGGGAATAGAACCATGACCTCCTGGTTCATAGGTCGACACTCAGCCACACCAGCTGGGCTTTATGGTTACTTTAAAACACACATATAGGTGCAAACATATATACACATTATGTTAATCAAGGAGACTTCAAAAATGTCCTTCCAATATGAGTTTTCTGAAGAAGTACTACCTCTCTCAAATGCAGCTCTCACTAACACCCCCCACCCCCCAAAAAAGTATAAGAATATTTTAGGAAATTATTTAGGTAGATACACTTGAATAGACAACCAGTAGGAATGCAGGTGAAAACGATGTCTTTTTTCCTTCTGTCTCCTATAATTTAACTCATGTATAGCTCACAGTCTTCTAAAAGGTATCAAAGGATACCTAGACAACATGGCAAACTAGAACAACTTAAAACTATAATGAAAATAAGGAAAAGGACAATTAAAATCAAGTGGAGTCAGAAGTGGGACTTAAGTACATGCTATAAATATACCATTAATTTTTGAGCAGCCACAGGGAAAGATACATAAGACTGTTATAAAACTGTTTTTCCACGAGGTTAAAAAGAGCTTGATGCTCAAGAGTAGCAGAGCTGAGATTAGAGAGGCGGAAGTCTCCCCGAGATTCTCAGAAAAAAGAATCCTCGTGTACATAGGCACAAGCCCGTGCCTTCCTCCTGTGTGCCTCCACCAAAGCAGGTGGACTTCGCAAGTGCCCGCTGGAGTGGGCATTTCAGTACAGAGCAGTGGTGCTTCCATCCATGCGGCGCTCTAGCGCCCGTGCTTCATTCAGGGGGAGGTCTTAGAGTTTAAAGAGCAGCGCTTTTTAGACTTCAGTCCATGCATTAACTTCAGGGGTCTCATGATTCTCTCCCCTCCCCCTCCTACCTCCCCAAATTGTATTCTCACTTTGAGTCTGTTTGGTATGGAGAGAATTCATAACTTTTGCTAAGTTATTCAAGGAGACTATGATATGGCACAAGACCCAGTGATGTAGTAGAATGAAGAGACTCTCAGGGAAGCTTTCATAAATGTTTTCCTCTCAGAAGAGCTTCTGAAAAGTACAAAATAGTAGAGTAGTGGAGTTGAGATGATCCTCTTCGACAAGTACCTCTTCTTGCTTGCCAATTAGCACACAGCTGTGTGTGTTAACAAGCCATGAGCTGTGGATTGGACCAACGTGCTCTTATGAAAACTGAGGAGACTCATAAGGATGGTGCCTGCATGCTTACCTTCCAGGTGACCTGAGGGTGTTCTCACTGGCAGGGGTACAATTGTGATCCGAAAGTGTTTTAGAGATAGCTTTTATGTGTGGATAAATGAATGATAAAACCCTTAACATGAATTGTAGATTGGAAACATTGTAAAGCAATGATAACCTAATGCCCACCTCAGACTGAAAACTGTCTCAGTGAAGCACTTAGTTTAAACAATGTGACTTCCTGTTATGCTCTCCAAGATAGACTGATACAAGGAATGCCTACCCAGATAGCTAAATAAGGTTACTGATATGGGATTTTAAAATATAAATCAGCAAAGAGTTAGGGAGCAGGCTGTCTACCAAAAATTATGAGACTAAGCAATCCATAATCCTTCTTTCTGGCAGAAATTAAATAACAGGACCAGTGGTCTGTTAGTGCCACTTCAAGGTCAGAATAACAGCTGTGCTACCAGCCTATGAGTGAATGCTTAACTTCTCATTCTTTTAAGTTAAGGGCGGAGGCTTATGTATAACTCAAAAACATCAGGAAATCCTTAAGGGAAAAGTTTTCAAAAGAGCAGAAGCAAGAGCTTTTTGCTATTCCTCACCTCCGGTAAATTGTCATTATGTATGTATAGCAAGAGACCATTGCAACTCATGCTGTCACCTGAGGCAACTGTGGCTCTAGGGCAGGCCCTGTATGCACTTAGCTAGTTGCGAGTCTAATGACCATCATTGCTAAATCGGCTTTCAGTCCCTATGTTATTTTCACTTAACCTGCAGCATTTGATACTTACCACCCTATAAGTAAAGAGGTAAATAATCTCATAATTGTTAGGACAGATTCTTCTCTAGGCTGTAGGACAGATTCTTCAGAAGGTGGGACAGAGAATCCTTATGCAACATAACGGTGGGGAAGCGAATGGATGGTCACTAAGTCCAGGTTAGGCTGCTGCTGAGTGAGTGCTGCCGAGGATAAAACTTGCAGGTATCAGCAAGGAAGTATCGTGAGGAAGTATTTATTCCAAGGGAAGGATCTTGGGCTGCATGAGGCTCATAGGACTAGTGGTGGATTCGTTAGGGCCTGGAAAAGTTGTTTGTGATCAGAAGGTTAATGTTGGAGTTGGAGTTTGCAGAGTAGGAACAGTTCTGGATCAAGAGAAGGTCCATGTGGTTGGTCATGGACGCGTGGGGCTGAAGTGGAGGGGAAATGAAAATCATTAGAAATGCATAATCCCTCCAAGTTGGCTTTTTTGACATTTCCTGTATCTTTATTGTACAGTTCTTTTTTCACCCCTTTGTTTTAATTATTTGGCCTCTAAACAGCAAAAATTTTTAAATAATGTAGATTAATCATCTCTTAAACTAGCAGAAGATAATAGGTGCTCAATAATCTTTGTAATTGAGAAAGAACTTTCCAGCAGTGAGCCCTGTAAGCAGTTGGACAAACACGGAGCACCACATTTTATAGGGAATCCCAGCTGTAAGTGGGATGTGGATTCTTCTGGCACTAATGAGCCTTGGAGTCTAAGTAATGGTAAAGCATTTGAAATTAGAGAGTGTTCTCTAAGTGCAAAGGAGAAATGTTATGCTTTGTTTATACCACTTTATTCCATTTTTCCTGGTTTTTAGTTTCACTCTCTATTTTTTCTCCTTTTGAAGTGCATTAGTTACCATGGAAACAATGGTATCATTGGAATTCATTGGTATGGACAGAGTTTAGTAATATCCACAAGAACATTTTGAAGTTAATTTAAATGATTTCTTAAAACTCAGTCAGATAGAGGAAGGAGGGGAAGAGATGAACTATTAAATTCTCTTTTCTCTGCCTGAATGATATCAACTCTGCCAAATCCTTGATTATCTCAGTAATAGTAAACAGACTATTTTTTTAAATAATAAATATTTTCAATCTTGTACATTTTTAATTGTGAGTCCTTTAGTGTTGTGTCATTCTCACCCATTCCTCTTGCCTTCTTTCACAAGGGAGGCCCAGGCTCCTCAGTCTGAAGCCTTTCCCCACCATTTGAGCTTTGAGAGTCAGAGGGATTTCACTGGCCAGCCCTTCCTTCGTAGGTAATCTTCTTCCCAGCTCTTGCAAAGTATGTTAAAGTATATTTTCCTCTCTTACTCCATCTATATGTAAGAGATCACTTGGTTACTTTTAATTCAGTAAATAGTTATCTATTCTACAAATGCATATGTACTGATACTGAGTGCCCTCTCTAAGCAGAGCACTGGGATAAGCTCCATTGGTGATTTTTTAAAAATGAGGATGAGGCCTTTTCCTTCAAGCACTTTATCATCTGTAGACTAGCTCCATCATGGTGCAGAGACCCTAAATTCTGAGGAACAAGAGGATGCTTTCTTCTCTGGGCTATCAAGGAGCTCTTTCATGGGAAAGTCATGATGTTTTTTCACATCCCTGTAATTTTTCACATGCTGGTCCCTTGCCTGATAAGCCATTGTCAGCTTGGGACCTCATACTCATTTTTCAAATCCCTGCTTAGGCATTACTTCCTCTGGGAAGTTTTCCCAAACCTGCCAGAAAAGGTTAATAATTCTTTTTCTGAACACCTTGAACATATATCTTGTTTGACTCTTATCCCACTACAGGTCTACCTGTCAGTCTCCACTGAAGAACTGGAGTTTCTGGAGGGCTAGGAGACATGCCTTAAATTCCTTCAGTGCCCAGTCACCTGGCACATAGCAGGCACGGGATACATTCTCACTACTGACCTTTGACCTGGGCTACACGCCATCCATAGTCTGCTGTTTTCTTCACGCCCAGGTCACAGGCCGCTCTGCCTGGCGTTCTCTCTGCCACAGCCGAATTGCTTGTCTTCTACTTCTTTGAGATTTCCAAACAGTTTCTCTCTTCACTGCCCTCAGCATGCTGTCTCTCCACCTAAGAAAAGTTTACCTTCATTTTTCACCTCATAGCTCCTTTTTATCCTTTGGTACTTAGATTAAACATCTTTTTCTCTGGGAGCTTGCCCAGACCCTGTTAACTAGGGTAAGGTCTTTCATTGGTTCTCAACCTTCCTAATGCCGTGACCCTTCATGTTGTGGTGACCCCCAATTTCATTGTTACAAATTGAACATAATTAAAGCATAGTGATTAATCACAAAAACAATATGTAATTATATATGTGTTTTCCAATGGTCTTAGGCGACCCCTGTGAAAGGGTCGTGACCCACAGGTTTAAGAACCTCTGTTCTAGTGTGTGATCCAGTAATTCATTGTTTCCCCTTTGTAAGCATTTCACATTCGTCAATACTTTCACATTTGTAGCGCCATGCTTACTGTCAGCCCTGTGGGTGCATGGACCACTTACCTCCCTCTGTGCCTGGAATATAGCTGCTCGCTAGATACATACTGGATGAATGAGTGGAGTAGAGTTTTCATCGGCATATCGAGGCATGGAGAGGACAGAATTCAGTCTGAAAAGAATCAGGAGCCGAAACCGGTTTGGCTCAGTGGATAGAGCGTTGGCCTGCGGACTGAAGGGTCCCAGGTTCGATTCCGGTCAAGGGCATATACCTGGGTTGCGGGCACATCCCCGGTGGGAGATATGCAGGAGGCAGCTGATCGATGTTTCTCTCCCATCGATGTTTCTAACTATCTATCTCTCTCCCTTCTTCTCTGTAAAAAATCAATAAAATATATTAAAAAAAAAAAAGAATCAGGAAATCACAAGTTGTGTTCAGGGTTATTCAGTTTGTCTGTAGTTGAAGTAATATGTTTAGGTATGTCTATGCTAGGCCCAAGTTTGGTCAAGACTCAAAACACTAGGCTAGGCTAGAAATTTGGGACTTTCTTCTTCAGATTTTTAGTGGAGCCCATAAAGAGTGCTGGATAGGGAATAGACAAAATTAGAATAGAGCTTTAAAAAGATTTAATCTGGTGGGGATGAAGAGAAAGGGTAGGAGCCAGGAGAGTGGGAGGCAGCAAGGAAACATTTTTTTTTTAATTGTCTAAAGTTTTACGTATGTCTCCTTTTTTCCCAATTGACTCCCCCTCACCCCCAAGCAAGGAAGCATTTTCAGTGTCATAGTTATTCACACTGCAGGTTGTAACCCACCATGAGTCATGAAATCAGTACAGTTAGAGATATAACCAAAGTTGTAAAACAATTGCTCTTAGGAAGACAAAGTATTATTTCATAAAGATTTATTCTCATAATACTCTCCAGGTCCAAACTGTAAATTGTGCTGCTATGAACATAGGGGTGCATATATTCTTTCTGCTCAGTGTTTTGGGTTTCTTAGGGTATATTCCTAAAAGTGGGATCACTGGGTCAAATGGGAGTTCCATTTTTAATTTTTTGAGGGAATTCCATACTGTTTTCCATAATAGCTCACCAGTCTGCATTCCCACCAACAGTGCACTTGAGTTCCCTTTTCTCTGCATCCCCGCCAGCACTTGTTTGTTGATTTGTTGATGATAGCCATTCTGACAGGTGTGAGGTGATATCTCATTGTCATTTTAATTTGCATCTCTCGAGTGATTAGTGACTTTGAGCATTTTTTCATATGTCCCTTGGCCTTCCGTATGTCCACTTTCCAGAAGTGTCTATTTAGGGCCTTTGCCCATTTTTAAATTGGATTGTTTGTCTTCCTTTTGTTAAGTTGTATGAGTTTCTTATATATTTTGGGTATTAACCCTTTGTTGGTTGTTTCATTGGCAAATATGTTCTCCCATGCAGTGGGCTTTCTTTTCGTTTTGTTGATGGTTTCTTTTGCTGTGCAAAACTTTTTATTTTGCTGCAGTCCCATTTGTTTATTTTCTCCTTAGTTTCCTTTATCGGTAAACATAATGCTATGAGAGATGTCTGAGATTTTGTTGCCTATGGTTTCTTCTAAATTTTTAAGTTTTCATGACTTATATTTAAGTCTTTTCCATTTTGAGTTTATTCTTGTGTATGGTATAACTTGGTGGTCTAGATTTATTTTTTTGCATGTCCCTGTCCAATTTTCCCAACATCATTTATTGAAGAGACTGTCTTGACTCCATTGTATGCTTTTGCCTACATTGTCAAATATTAATTGAGCATAATGGCTTATAGTGTTATGCTAAGTGAAATAAGGCAGTCAGAGAAAGATAAGTATTACATGATCTCACTCATATGTGGAGTCTAATGAACAAAATAAACTGATTAATAAAATAGATCCAGAGACATAGAAGCATGGAACAAGCAGACTGATGAATTTCAGAGGGAAGGCAGGAGGATGCAGGGCAGGGAGGGGAGTGATTAACTGGGGAACTTATATGCATATATGCATAACCCATGGACACAGACAGTAGAGTGGTGAAGGCCTGGGAGGAGCGGGTACAGAGTGGAGAGGCTAAATGGGAAAAAAGAACAACCAAACACAGGAGACATCTGTAATACTTTCAACAATAAAGATAAATTTAAAAAGAAAGATTTGTTCTCAGTGTAAACCTATCTGTATATGTTTATATTAGATTAAGATGTAAAACATTTCTCTTATAAAACAGTTTTAATAAATTGAAAAAATACTGGTGTAGGTGATAGGCAGTAAGGCTCAGATCTAGAATAATAGCAGTGAAAGTGGAAAGGGAAATAAATGTAATTGACATTTTGAAGGAAGGATTGACAGGCTTGGTAATTGATTACATGGGATAGGGTGGTTAGGAAAAAGGGGCAAAAATCAAAGGGATTTTGAGTTATGCTGCCCTTAATAAATTTTCCAGGGGCTGTTTTTGTTTTTTCCTCAGGATAACAGTGAACTAGAAATTAGAGGTTAGATTCCCAGTCACAAATCCTTGCCCTTATTCTCTGAGGGTTGTGATTTAAAACTGTTTGGCAAGGAGGAGACTGGTAAAGAAAATGATTTGGTGTTGGTCTTTGTAACACTATACACATCACAAGATGTATGAGACCATCTCTTCTCATAGAACCAGATTTATTATTTACCTGCATATTTGTAGCCCCTTATACAGAAGTGGGGTTTTTGTGTTTTTGTTTTTAGCATTTAGAGAGCTGTATTCTTTAAGCATATAACCTCTTTCATGGTTTTTAGTTAAATTACTTTAGAAATTCTTTTATAATTTTTAGGCAGTAGGGTACTGCTTACAAAAGCAGTTTTACATAATCATAAAGAGAGGTAAGCTAAGGAGCCTGAGTGCTAGAATTCAAATCCCAGCTCTGTCACTTTGTGGTTGTATGACCTGAACAAGTTTCTTAATCTATGCCTTAGTGTTCTCATTCAGAATATGGGAATTATAGTGGTATTTCCCTTAGAGAGTTGAGGTGAGAAATTAATGAGATAATGCACATAGAGGGTCTAGTACAGTGTTTGGCAGAATCTAAACACTCGGTGAAAATATAATGTCATATAATTAATGCTTATTATAATTACTTTTAGAATATTATTATGAAATGGATAAATTGATAAGCCACAGGTGTTTATGTGTTTGGCCTAGGTATTTTTGTTGTTGTTAATCCTCACCTGAGGATATTTTTTCCATTGATTTTTAGAAAGAGTTGAAGAGAGAGAGAGAGTAAGAGAGACACATTGACTGGTTGCCTCCCAAACATGTGCCAACTGGGGCTGGGGACCAAACTGCAACCCAGGCACGTGCCCCTGACCAGGAATTGAAACTGAGACCCTTTGGTCTGCAGGCTGATGCTCTAACCATTGAACAAACAGCCAGGGCTGGCCTAGTTATTTTGACAAGTATGTTTATTTGCTAATAAGAATTTTAACAAGAAATTTAAAAAATTTTTAGGTAGTGTCTTTGAGATTTCCTTATTCCTTTTGTATATTAGTTGAGCCTAAATTGTTCTCTTCATATAGACTTATTAAGTTGCTAAAGTTATTTAGAATCTAAAATTCTGCATTATTTAAAATATGCACTATTTAATGTAGGCTAATTGCTATTACAAATGGATCTCAAAATATATAGTGATGCAAATGCACTAGAAGTTTATTTCTTCCTCATGTAAGCAGTACTAGTAGGTGAATAGGTAAGCAGGGTGGCCTTCTTCCATAAAATCACTTAGGCTGTTGGAACCTCTGCCATTTTGAAATGTGACTTCCAAGATCACCCTTAGGGCCGTTCTTATTTGAGCCTGGCAGAACAGAAAGATAGCCCAGAGGCATGTGCATGGGAGATTTGTATGGGCCAGGACCGGTTGTGATGCACATACTTCTACTCACAGTCCACTCATGAGAATGCAGTCATGTGACCACACATCATGTTTTCCAAGGAGCCTAAGAAATGTGGGTTAGCTATGTGCTGAGGAAGATGAGACCATGATTCTGGTGACCGTGAGCTATCTGTGCTACAGTTCACTTTGCAACTAATACAGGGTGGGTTTACAGTTTACAAAATAGGTTTACAGTTGTTTGTATGAACAATAATTCAATAATTAACAAATAATAATACATGAATAAATTATGTTTGTGTACTCACAACAGTAAACCTACTTTTGCTGGCCTTGTATATTAGACTTGTGCTGGTCACTGAACTAACTTTTGTTTTTATATATATATCTATATATATATATATATATATAGATATATATATATATATATAATTCTGAAAATTCTTTAACTGTTTCATCCTTGTGGTTTACTTTTCCTACTGCTTAAAAACAAAAAACAAAGAAACAAAAAAATCCTACTGTGGTGTTGAACTTTTTAGTATTTATTTGAAAGGGTTAATGATTATATTGTCTTCTAAGAGAAATTAGGTGATCTTAGAACCTAAAGTAGATGATTCTTATCAATGTTTTCTTTCCATTTTTATTACCGAAGACTCTACACGTTGTTCTTAGTGATGAGGATCAGAATTGTGACTTATTATTTTTCTGGCAGAGTAATCATTCATGGCGGTAGGTTATCTATTTGGACCAGGAGTTTTATACCTTCACCCTTGAATGCTTCCAAAACTCATGTGTTCGATACCGGTCTTGGAGCTTTATCAGCATCTAGTTTGTCTGTTGTACCGTCCAAATCCTATTTTATTTAATACCTCAAGCCTACCTGCCTTAAAAAATGATTTAGAAATAGGCAATCTTACATGAAAATAGAGGCAAGTTGACGCATTTATTCTCCCCTTTTCATTCTTGAGCATAGTTTTTCCTCTATGTGATCATCAGGTAGTCTTACTTGACTCTTCAAATACCTCTGATATATTAAAGTATCTTTCATTGTTGGCTTTTAAGGCCTTGTAAAATACTGTTTGAATTTTTTCTTGGAATACATAGTAACTAGCCACATGACATATTATATGTGGCTCTCTTCTTCACAATTGGATAATCTTTTCATTTAAAAAGAATGACTTTTCTTAAATGATAACCTTTATAAGATGGTAGCATTCTTCACATTTCAGAGACTGGGGATGTATGCTCATTTGTATCTTTCCCCAGGATCTCAGAAGTCCATGTATGCTTTAAACTAGAGTGCTATTCCATGTGGTTTACATGGATTAAATTGATCTAACCCTCACAACAACCCTGCAAAGTACATAATGTTATTTCTCCCATTTGGCAGATGAGGAAACTAGTACAGAGAGATTAAATAACTCACATAAGATTAAATACTGTAGCTCATCCACCTGTTCAGTGGGCCTCTGGGATCCTATCACTGCTTTCTAGAGTCCCCTTTTTTTTTTTGTTTTATAGTTGAGTGGAAGTGAGGAAAGGGAGAGACAGAGAGAGAGAAACATCATGTGAGAGAGACACATCAGTTGGTTGCCTCCCACACATGCCCTGTCCAGGGTCGGGGAATCGAGCCTGCAACCGAGGTATGTGTTCTTGACCAGAATTGAACCCCAACCTGAGACCCCTCAGTCCCCGGCCCAGTGCTGTAACCACCGAACCAAACTGGCTATTAATTGCCATTCCTGTGGCTTATCCAGAGTTGAGGTTTAGTAATGTGGACGTCATGGAATATCACAGGGTGAGAGATCCCAGGGAACAAGAAGAGTCTCCATTAAATTTGAGTACCATTGGGTTCTCTGTCTTCAGGTGTGGGAACCCTTTTCTGCCAAGGGCCATTTGGATACTTATAACATAATTCACGGGCCATACAAAATTATCAACTTAAAAACTAGCCTGCTGTAGTTGGTCAAACATTTAATTAACTCACCCCTAATGCCCTGGCAGGGCCAGACCAGATGATTTCATGGGCCTGATACGGCCCTCGGGCTGGATGTTCCCCACCCCTGGTCTAGGAGGACAAATGAAGTCAGGAAGCTGGTGGACTGAAAAATGGCAGGAGTTAAGGGACCTTAGATTCTGTTTATAGTCAAGATAGGTATAATGAGGGAGTTCAGGGCAAGGGGAGTTCCATGGCCGGAGACAGGACTGAAGTCAGGTTTGACTGTGTCAGTGAGTGGTGAAGATGGTTCAGTTTAGGCCCTCCCTTATAACTGTGCTCTTAGTTACTATGTTAAGTCACCCACTAAACTGTATTGACTCATCAGTTGTTTCAGGCTACCTAGTGCCATGAACAAAATCCTCTAGTCCACTTGCTTGCCATTTTGTTTGGTGATTTCCACATACAAACCAGTGACCCAACTGGTTTGAATTTTGTCTCTGTTATTTACTAATTTTGGGACCTTGAGCAAATAATTTAGCTTCAGTGTTTTGTGACCTATCTCATAGGTTATTGTGATAGTTAAATGAGATTATATATATAGTTCTTAGCATAGACCTTAGAACATGGTAAACCATAGCTCTGGATGTTATTGGTGTAGTGGTAGATTCTAGAGATCATTATAACCCTTCATTTTAGAATTCAAGGCATAAAGAAGTTGAGTTGTACCTCAAACCCAGAGCTAGTTAGTTGGTTCCTGAAAGGAGCATGAATGCCAGTCTTCCCATTCATTGTTCTTTCCATGACAGGCTGCTGCTTCTGAAAGAAAAGACAAGAACACCCATCTCATTTTTTAAAATTATATAATCTGTGTACATGCTTCAAGGAATATACCCAAAACTGGTTAAAGGCTAATGGAAACTGAAAAGCACTTCCATTTCAGTTATTATTATTCTCTATTTAACAGTGAGTTTTTTCTCTTCATTTTTTTTTCTTAAATCATAGTTTTTAATCCTTGTGACAGGTTCCAACTAGCAAGAATTTAACCTGATTGTAAGCTTGAGAAATTGGGTTATATAGTAGCCTAAAAATCTTGCTTGTTACTTACCTGAATCTGGGTTTAAAATGCCAAGAAGAAATTAAAATTGGGACCTTTTGAGCCTGCTTATTGATTCAGTTCATTTAGACACAAAAAGCCAATATTCCAGAGCAATGCTGATATTTTAAGAGTGTCAAAAAATTTTTAACATATTTTTATTGATTTCAGAGAGGGAGAGAAAGAAACATCAATAATGAGAGAGAATCATTAATTGGCTGCCTCCTGCATGCTCCCTACTGGGGATCAAGCCCACAACCTGGGACGGTTCAGTCCTCAGACCGACACTCTATCCACTGAGCCAAATCAACTAGGGCAGAGAGTTAAATTTTTAAAAGTTAATAAAAGAAGTACCCTTCTGAGCCAATGATGGATTCGAATAACATAAAAATAACATATAAAAGGTTTGTGGTGGCTGATGTTAAGCAGACACGTAGCATTTACTCTCTCTCAGTAAAACTAGCTGAGGTAAAAATAAAAAAGGATCTATACTTTGATGAGCCACTAAAAACTGATTGAGCATGCTTGCAGCTGCAACTCCATGGTATTATGTAAATTAAGCTATGGCAAAGCATCTGTTTTCTAATGTTTCTGCTATCAAATGATACACAAAATAGTTCTACAATAAGCACAAACAGCTTAACAAGATATATTCACATGATATAAGACTTTATGTGGCAGGGGTAGGGAGTGGTTGTGTGGACATGAATTCCTTAACAGAAGAATTCTTATCAACAAAATTGTAATATGGATATTCTAATGTTCTTATATTAGCTGCTCCTGTTTGAAACTCTTAGATCAGAGCAGTGTTTTCTAATCTTTTTAATGCTCAAAGCTCTCTTTTATTTTTTAAAATTTATCTTTATTGTTGAAAGTATTATAGATGTCCCCCTTTTCTCCCCATTGACCCTCTCCACCCCCTCCACCCACCCCCAGGCCTTCACTGCACTATTGTCTGTGTCCAGGGGTTATGCATATATACATACAAGTTCTTTCGTTAATTTCTCCCTGCCCCTTTCCCCCGTCACTCTGGGAGTCATCAAGATTCTCTTTTAAATTTTCTCCCAACTAACCCCATATTTTGAAAAGTTATTTGCCGCATAATCTGCATACCTTATTAATAAGTCATTTTTTCTCTTTTTAAATTAAGGTGTGTGTGTGTTTGACTGTTGTATGAGCTTCTGAATAGAAGATAATCCACATGAGTGCTATCACAGTTGATAAAATTTCAACTAAAAGAAACTTGACAGTTTATCTCTCCTGTACAGTCTTGTAGGTAAATGTTTTATTTCTGTTCATTTAAAAAATATATTCATAAATCACACCCTGATAAATGTTTTCGTGCATTGTTAGGACCTTAAAACAACATTGGGTAGGAGAACTACCAAAGTAAGTTCTATAGCCAGAGTTTCATTGTCTATAACAGAACTGCTCAATCTATAATAATAAAAGTATAATATGCTAATTAGACTGGATATCCTTCCAGATGTCCTTCCGGATGACCTCCGGATAGAGCCACCATGGCGGGGGCCGAGCCCCTTGCATGAATTTTGTGCATTGGGCCTCTAATAGAAATATAAAGGTGAAGTAAATTTTAATAAAATACTTGACTCAGTATATTTAAAATACTATAATTTCAATATGAAGTCAATATAAAAATTGAGAAACAACCAACAAAGGAATTGTATTAAAAATACTAGGAATTCTTAAAATTCAATAAGAAAAAACACCATCAGTAGGAAAAAAATAGACAAGCAACTCAAGCAGACATTTTACAAAGGAGAATATACAAATGGCCAATAAACATGTAAAAATATGCTCAACTTCAATAATAGTTATGTCAATGACAATTAAAACCACAGCGCAAAGGAGAGCTGGGCACACAGTCAGGAAGAACAAAGACAAGGTAGAACGCGCCTGCACCTCTGCGTCTTTCTTTCACCACAGGAAACCTTTAGTGTCATGCCTAAGGCTTTCCTTCCACCTCCCAGATCTCATGCTGCTTTACTTTTGGTGAATTTTAACCAGGAGCCACATGGTTCCCACTATAAACAGATTGACAATGGAACAATCCAGCACCATAAACTATGATAACACACTCACCATATTTGCTAAAATGAAAGAAGACTGGTGATATCATGCTGTAGCACAACTGGAATTGCTGGCAAGAATGTAAATTGGTAGAACTTCATTGGAAACTTTGGCATTTTTTACTGAAGTTAAAAATGTATAACATAATACCCAGCCAAAGAGTACATGTATAAAAAATTCATAGAATTATTATTATTATTATTATTATTAGTCCTCACCCAAGGATATTTTTCCCATTGATCTTCAGACAGCATGGAAGGGAGGGAGGAGGGGGAGAGAGAGAGAGAGAGAGAGAACCATCAACATGAGAGAGGTTGCTTCCTGCATGTTCCCCAACTGGGGCCGGGGATCAAATCCACAACCAAGATATGTGCCCTTGACCCAGAATTGAATCTGTGACCCTTCAGTCCATATGTCTATGCTCCTACCATTGAGCCAAAACCAGCCAGGACAATAATTATTTATAATAGCCAAAACCTGGAGAAAACAAAAATTATCCAACAGGAGCTTGAATAATTGTGATGGTCATCATAGAATTAGGACTCAATGAAAATAAACTACAGATATACATGGTTTAGCTAGATGAATCACACAGACACAAATATATATATATATATATATATATATACACACTAGAGGCTTGGTGCATGAAATTCATGCACGGGTATGGCCTGCAATCAGGGCCATCTTCCCCAGCTGCCTGCAGCCAGCCCTGCCCCCCCACCGCCACCCACTCCTGGTTTCTGGTTCGCCATCTAGTGATCAGTGCCTGACGGCCGGGGGGGGGGGGGGAAGGACCAAGAGGTCAAATGTTCCCGCCCGCTCGCCGGCCCCACCCCCGCCACAGGTGGCCATCAGGTGATGGGAGCCTGCTGGCCAGGGAAAGGGACCAAGAAGTGGTCAGTGTGCCTCATAGTGACTGGTCCAGCAGTCGTTCTGGTCATTCTGCCGTTAGTGTCAATTTGTATATTACCCTTTTATTATATAGGATAGTATTATTACATTCATATCAAGTTCAAAACCAGACAAAATTAATTTGTGGTGTTAGAAATCAGGCTAGCTAGTTTATACTGTTAGGAATATGTCTTGGAGAGTATACAAGGAGATTTCTAGGATGTTGGCAATGTTTTATTTCTTTACAGAGTTATGGTACCATGGGTATACTTTATAAGTCCATTTAGTCATACACCTATGATTTGTGTACTTTTGTGTATGTATTCATGATACACTTCAGTTGAAAAGCTTAAAGAATAATTTGTAAACTTAAAAAAATATATAGGGATATTTTACATCCTTTTACTCTCACTAAGTCTTTGATATCCAGTGTGGATTTTACACATCTCAATCCAGACCAGCCACCTTTCAAGTGCTCAGTAGCCGTGTGTGATGAGTGGCTACCTTACTAAATATTGCAGGTCTAGGACCCACTATTTCATTTCAGAGCTTCTCTGGAGTTAAACTTTTATTTTCAGGTCTTCCCTTGGAGTGTAGGTGGGAAGAAATGGGAATTGTTTCTCCCAAGGACCTCATGTTAATTTTACTGCTACTTCTCTGTTTTTATAGAATCTTTTCTACTTAAAAAAGATGGTTGTTTTTGTGTACAGGTTTAGAAAAATGCCCAATAAACCATCATTTTGGTTATTTGTTCTTATTGCTTTATTGACCATTCTTTACATGACCAACACTTTTTTAAAAGCAAACAGTTGATTCAAGTATGATATATACAAAAGGGCACAAATTGTAAATCTATAGTTTGATGAATTTTTACTAAGTGAGCACATCTACTGTTTGTTTTCAAGAAACAGAGCATTACTAGTCCCCAGAAGCTTCTGCTGTGTGCCACTTCTCAGTCACAGCCCCCAAAGTAGAACCCAAACTATAACACCCAGGATTAGTTTTGTCTGTTTGTGAACTTCATATAAATGGAATTATAAGTATATACTTTTGTGTGACTTGTTTTGCTTACAATTATATTTGAGAGATCCACTCATACTCTTGATTATAGCTATAGTTCTTTAATTCTCATTGCTATGTAGGATTTCATCATGTAAATATACCACAATTTATTTGTCTATGTTACTGTTGATGGACATTTTGGGATAATTAGTGCTGTTATGAACACATTTGGTCATAAATTTTGTTGAATATTATTTTCACATTTCTGTTAGTATATAACTGAGTGTGGAATTACTGTGCCAGAGTGTAAACATATATAAGTTTAAATAGATAACTACCAAAGGATTTTCCAAAATGGTTGTACCGGTTTACACTCAACTGTAACTGTGAGTGTAGTTGTTCCTGTCCTCACCAACATTTGTTATTTTTTGTTTGTTTGCTTTGTTTTTGGTTGCTGTGGGCTGGGTTATGTGTGCAAATAATCCTCAAATTTCGGTGGGTGAAAACAGCACCAGTTTATTTCTCTCGTGTTATATGTCTGTCATGGTTTGGCTTCAGCACCCCTGGGCACTGCTCTTACTCTGTACTGATGGGACAGCCACTTTTGGAAGCTTGCTGGTCACAGGAGCAGAGGGAAGGTAATGGGGAGTGAGCACTTGCAGCCTCTGCCTGATGTGGCACATGTCACTTCTCACATTTCATTATCCAAACAAGGACATCTCCTCACCTAATTGCAAAGAAGAAAAATCCTTACCCTGTGCCCGGAGGAAACGAGTATTTTAGGCAAAAACTATCACATCTGAAACGACTGATTTCAGAGAATATGGCCCTGGTTTAGTGTTTGTGTAAGAAAATAAACACACACAGACAAGTCCTTTTAGTTTTTCCATTCCATGTTGTTTTTAAAACGCTGCAGTCCTGAGAAATGAGTCTATTACAACTACAGGATTGTGGTCCCTCTTGCTGAAAACTCCTTAACAGCTTCACTGTGCACTCATGCAACCCAGACACGATGTGGCCTACAGTCCCTGCCTTTCAAACCTCCTCTCGTGCCACTCACGCCACACCTCAACCCTACTGACCTTTCAGTTCCCTGAAGGAGACATGCGCTCTCTACTTCTGCCCTGAGTGCTTTCCTACCTTTCTCCTTGCTTTTACCTGCTAATTCTTTGGCTTTTAGGTCAAATATTTCCTCTAGGAAGTCCCGTGACTCCCGGGGTAGATAGAGTCTTCTCTTTTCTATGCTCTCATAATACTCTGTTGCTTTGTTTCCAAACAAGCTGTTCCAGAGTTTTGTGTGCAAACATGTGTTGTTGTTTTTTCTTCACCCGAGGATATGTGGTGCTCATTTTTGTTTTGTTTTGTTTTTAGAAAGAGTAAGGGAGAGAGAAACCTCATTGTGAGAGAGAAGCATATATTGGTTACCTCCCATATGCGTCCCTGCAACCTAGGTATGTGCCTGACTAGGAATCAAACCTTCACCCTATTTGGTGCATGGGACGATGCTCTAACCAACTGAGCCACCCAACCAGGTCTGTTCTAGTTTTTAAAGTCCATTTTTGCGCTATTATTTATTCAACCTGTTTCTCCAATTACTGTGCAAGCTTCAAGGGAGCAAAGATCAAGTCTGTTTTGCTCACCACTGTATGCTGCTGCTTCTGTTTATCCCAGTTACTGGCGTGTAATAGGAACTCATTAAATATTAAGTTTGGTTATAGTTTTATGTTTGTGACATTTATGTGGTCTTGAGGAGAATGTGTTCTCTGGTCCTTAGAGAACAATTTAATACTAAGAAGTTAATCACACGAACTGCAAATACACTGTTGCTCCATGCCTCTGTATCTTGGGACATCTGAGAGAATCCAGAGTAGGGATGCTTTTCCCATTCTCTCTGGATTAGAGTAACCCTCACCTAGATCTTCACATTATTTAAGTGATTTTTCTCGTCCTGTTTTTTGAGTGATACTTTCATGTTTAACTTAGAAGCCCTACAGTCAGAGGGGATATATCACATTTAACATAAATGGCAGTGAGTGTATTATATAGACATACTGAATAAATAAATAAGTTGTGTGATAGTAAGGTGTGTGTTTTTTTGTTTTGTTTTGTTTTGTTTTTAGCTTCTGGAGATGATACTGAATTACCAAAACATGTTGTGATTTATTTTCGTGATACTTTGCATTAGCAAAAGGACATCTGTTAGATGCTTGGGAAATGCTTACCCACATCTTTATGTCCCTCACTGTTTGTCTTCATTTACATGTGTTGTGGGAAACTTTAGTCTTTTCTGTTTCTCTTTTCAGAAAGAATAACAAATTTGATCACTTTCTTGTCTATATGTTTCATTGTGGACTATAGGTTCTGTTCATCATTTAAAATGCAAATGTTCTAATAGAGATATCTCCTATAATGATAATCTTATGAGTGGAATAGATAGGATGAAACAGACATGGTTATCTGTAAGCCTCTCATAGTTGTGTTCCCCATTTTATTCTAGAAGAGAACCTTTGCTTCTCATTAATAAGAACTGATGGGGAAGCAAAGGAACATGAGTAAGGATTATATTTGCAGGGCCTCTCTGTTTAAGAAATATTTATTAGTTACCTATTTTGTGCCAGAAGCTGGGGAAACTAAGAAAGAGATGAACACTTCCTATAAGGCTTTACATTTTTGTTTCAAATGATAATATTCTAACAAGCTGGGTTTCACTCTTTTGCTAGCTGTGCCAATTTTATCGCCTACTGAATGTGGATGATAAGGTACCCATCTCATAAAGTTCTTCTGAGGAGTAAATAAGAGTGCATTTCAAACACTTAAATGTTGATTTTTATTTACCATGAGACTTTGTCCACAGTTACCTTAACTGCTTATTGTCCTGTGTTTCTTCTGCTTGTTTTTTCCATATTGCCATCAGAAACACGGATCCGATTGCATAACATTACCTCTTCAATACTGTCTTCTCAACTTTAAAAAACGTTTGTGGTTTTCTGTTGTCTCAAGAAGAAAGCCTCAAATACATGGAAGGCATTTAACACCTTACCATCTGAACCTGCCCTTTCCTACCAAAGTAGCTTCTGCCTTCGCCCCCACTAGGTTGCAGCCCACGTAGGCTGCACACATTATATTCCACGGGCTTGTGCTCTTCCTTCTGCCTAGAATTCCTGCTACAGCCTTAACTCCATTCTCACCCCACCCAGAACACACAGTCCTCTATGGGCAACTCCGAGATCCTCTTATTCTTCCCAGGTATAAATCTTTGATCCCTGTCATTTATATCTCTTTAGCATGTATCACATTATTAAAATGTAATTAAAGTGTTTTACTCTCCCACTAGCTTGTGAGTTCCTTGAGAGGAGAGACCTTAACTTATTCATCACTGTATCACTAAAACCAGTAGTCATGCAGTAAAAATATTGAAATAATGAATTGAGATTTGGTTTAATTTTGTTTTGATTTCAATGTATTCTTATTATTCTAGGTTCTGGGCCTTGTTCAAAATATGAGTGTTTTCCAGTGTCCAAAGTGTAAACACAAGACTCATATTTTTGGTGCTGATGGTGCAAGGAAACTAGCACAGATCCTTGATCTTGATATTCTAGGTAAGACCATAGAATATTCTTTTCTTAAAATATATTTTTCTTGATCTCAGAGAGGAAAGGAGGGGGAGAGAGAATAGAAACATCAACTATGAGAGAGAATCATTGATAGGCTGCCTCCTGCACACCCCACACTGGGGGTCAAGCTCACAACTTGGGCATGTACCCTGACTGGGAATGGAATCATGACCTCCTGGTTCATAGGTCGAGGCCCAACCACTGAGCCATGCTGGCTGGGCATGGAATATGCTTTTGCAGAGGAAATGGTAGAAGGGAAAATAGAGATCGGGTATGGTGATGAAAAGTGTCTCAGAAAATGATGAATTGCTTTTGGCTTTGTGTTTTAAATTAAGTTAGTTCAGCGCAGTTCTATGTGCTAAGCTTTGGTTTTTTATAATACTTCATTTGTGGAAGGCTTTTTAAAAGGAAGTTTGTTCTGCCAATTTTGATGCTTTCTGCTATTGATAAAAACTGCTTATAACTTGAATTTGAGAAGAGAGTTTTGTGGTCTGACTGTGGATTGAAGCCCACATTTTAATGGTCACTAGTTTGTTGCACTGGGAACACATCTCTCAGTTTACCGGTATATACTAGTATGAAAATACCTGTCCATTATGTTGCAGCAAACTTAGGGAGTGTCACTTCTTGGTGCATATGAAAAAATGCCTTCCTGATCAGTTCTGAATTTATCAGTTCTTCTGCTCTAGAAAGACAATATTTTCTGTTTTCTGGAATCTTCTTATATGTGTTTGCCATGTGTATAAGAGATGGCATTTGAAATTTACATTGCATATACTGTTCATATTATTGAATTGAAGGGTTAATTAGTGTTATGAGAAGTAAAATCATGTGTTAATGGAATAAAACACAGATTTTTTATAAAACATGACTTTTAAAAGGTCCACAAGCAACCTAATGAACTTTTTAGGACACATGTTTTGATATTCTGCTTATTAAATGAGTTTCTGTTCTGGGGAAGGCAGATGTTAGATGCTGAGTAAGGGAGCCATAGAGTGAGTTATTAGTTATAGATAGTTTACAATTAAGATCCCTTTAGAGATCAAGGAATTTCAAAACATACTCTATTATAATTACATTTCTAAAAGTTGATGTTAAATGTATTATTGTTGTTATGCATTTGTCCCATAGCAGCCACCACAATACCAGGTGAATACTAATGATATATTTTGATACATTCTTATAAATATAGTCACTAATTATATTCTGCAACTGTTTTTCATTTAACCTAAAAATTTCAGTTTCTTAAATCTGCATAATAACATAACAGATTGACATTCATTTATATAATAAAGTAAATGTGTAATTATAATGGCATTATTGAATTATGTTAACAATATTATAATTCCCTAATTTATAAATGGGTGGTACCATTTTGTAAGTCAGTGATTTAGACTTTGAAACATATCTCCTAGAGAAACAATCTCACATATGGAAGTTATTTTTTAACCAACAGCTCAGAAATGTATAGTTACACTAAAAAAGTATCAGCAACACTGATTACTGATCTCAAAACTGGATAATGCCAGAGACTGCTGTCTCTAACAGTGTATGGGAAAATGATTTAGAGCTCCAGTTCAGGGCCATCTCCTCCTTTTAATGCAGTCCTGGGGGCCCAGACAGTGCCCGTGAACTTGAGCAGGGGCTCCAATAATGGAGAGGTTGGAATTGGAAATTAGAAACTGAAATAAAACAAAGAGCTCTCATAGCTATGGCCTCTGACTGGTTGAAGCCCCCAGGCACCCTCATTGGTCTCTTACTGACTCTCTGGCTGCCTCAGTTTATTTCATCCATTGGGCTGTGTTTTGAATTTGGCAAAATGGCTTTTCAGAACTTTATCCATATTTTTCTACAGGGACAGTTTATGCATGGTAGGTAAGGTCTCAGGTTATCTCACAGAAACCCCTTTAGCTTATGTCTCTGAAATATGCCCTCCTTTCCTTCGGACCTAGCCGTTCTCCATACCTTTACTCCTTTTTATCCTTCTCTGTATACAGCTGTGGCCCCTTACCACTCTCACTATGCCGCCTATTTTCTAACAAGGTTTTCCTCTTTTTTTATCTACGTTTCTGTATCTATGGGAGGATTGTGAATCTCTGGAAGGCAAAAATCATGTCAATGGGAGGTATAAAGGAGAAGGTTTTACTTTTATTTTTCCCAGTACTATAATAGCATGTTCATAAGTCAAGAGCAAAAACCTTTATGAGTTTTGAAATATTTTCTATAACATATATTCCCCTGCCTGTTCCTGTGACAACTTCTTATAGTCTTAGTTGATCTGTAGAATAGACACAAATTTACTAAAAATGTAATCTTTAAATGGTTACCTAAATATTCATATATTTTTGTCATTTGTCTATTGAACATTTAGGAAAGACAAAGAGTGGGTTAAGATTTCAAAATGTGATGACATGAGGAGCATACTTCATAATATAAATTGTAGTAGGTTTGTAATGTTGTAACATATAATCTGCATTATTTACATTGCCTGGCATGGTGCTGAATGACTTATTTATATAAAACATGTGTATACACACATTTCAATGACCTTCCCATGGATTTGGAGTGGTTCTATGAATGCTGAGTACCATGACGAGTCAGCTCTTCTACTTAAGGCTCCATTTGCTGCCTTTTAGATGTCAGCATTTGGGAAGCCATCATTTGTGATGGTGTGGTGGAGAGAGTCAGATGGATGGTGAATCCCAGCATTTCATCTATTATACTACCTAATGGTAATATATCATCAGCCAAGACACATCCTTCCAGACCTCAAGTCTGCATATTGGAGTTTCTCATTGTATATGTCCTGAGGTCTCATCAAACTCACAAGTTTTAATGCTAAAAGATTAATCTATATATATAAAAGCCTAAGCGACCGTTATGACCGAACGACCGGAACAACCGGTCTACCAGTTGCTGTGACGCGCACTGACCACCAGGGGCAGGCATTCAATGCAGGAGCTGCCCCCTCGTGGTCAGTGCGCTCCCACAGCCAACCTCCCATGGCCGGGCAATCTCCCTCGGCCCCTGCCCCCGGCTGGCCGGCCAACCTCCTGGGGTCCCTACCCAAGGCTGGTCAGCACCCTAATAAGCCTCGAGGGACCCCATCTGTGCACGAATTCGTGCACCAGGCCTCTAATATATAATAAAAGTAATCCTATCTGATAAGAGACAGGGAGTTGAGATAACAGGTCTGACCTACTTTTCAATAGTTCTCTTAGCTTACTCGTCTGCTAGCATCAGGAAGATTATATTGCACTTTTATTTTATTTTTTTATTTTATTTTTTTGGATTACTTTGCCTTCCCCATCTTTTCCTTTTCAGTTTCCTCTTATTATGTGGTATGTTGTGTCTATACCAGGTATTACAGGTAAAAATAATTTACAAATGTCTTCCAAACCATTTGCAGGAAGATCTCCAGCAAAGAATAAACCATGGCCCCATGAGGAGTGGCCACATAGTTTTTATATAATATACTAGAGGCCCAGTGCATGGATTTGTGCACTGGTAGGGGGTCCCTCGGCCTGGCCTGCAGGGATCGGCCAAAACCAACAGTCCTACATCCCCTGAGGGATGTAGTCATGCCAAAGTAGCAGGCAGCCAGGGGGGAGCCTGAGCCTGGGCCAGGTGCCGCACTGCGCCACTCCTGCTCATCCCGGCCCCACTGTACCGACTGCCACCAACGCTCGGTAGGCTCGCTGCTGCTCTGCTGCAGTCTCCGCGCTCGTCCTAGGGCAATACTGGCGCACCCATGACCGTGAAGCAGCTGCGGGCTCACACCCAGTCAGTCCCGATGCTGGTCCCGGTCTGGATGGGAGAGGGGTGCACATGGGGAGTCTCCATGGGAGAGGCTCGCGCCACCGCAGCGGTGCTTGCCAACCATGAGCCCAGTGTCTGGCACCTGTTGATCAGCTGAGCAGCGCTCTTGCTCTGGGAGAGTACTGACCACCAGGAGGCAGCTCCTGTGTTGAGCGTCTGCCCCCTGGTGGTCAGTGCATGTCATAGCTACCAGACGACCGGTCGGTCCACTGGTCGCTTAGGCTTTTATATATACTAGTAGCCCGGTGCACGAAATTCATGCACATTAAAAGGGAATTAATTGCCCTAACCAGTTTGGCTCAGTGGATAGAGCATCAGCCTGCGGACTCAAGGGTCCCAGGTTCGATTCCAGTCAAGGGCATGTACCTTGGTTGCGGGCACATCCCCAGTGGGGAGTGTGCAGGAAGCAGCTGATCAATGTTTCTCTCTCATCGATGTTTCTAACTCTCTATTCCTCTCCCTTCCTCTCTGTAAAAAATCAATAAAATATATTTTTTTAAAAAGGGAATTAATTAGCAGAGATATTTTAATATTGCTATTTGCCCTTTCTATATAATAGAAGTGTGCGAGATGAAAGAAAATTCATAAAATATATATGAAAATAATATATAAATTTATTAATAAATAAACAGTAACAAAAGGATATAACAACAACAGAGGCATGATATAAAAATGACAAAAACATGATATGAAAACAACAAAAACATGATATAAAAACAACAGTGATGCAATGACTGATAAAGTGATTAAACTTATTCTAATATCTCCCTGTACACCACATTAAGAGTGAAAACACTTTCAGAGTGCTTGACTAATTTCCCTTGTGATGAAGTACTGTCTTAGAACTTTAACTGTAACATCACATGCTCTTCAAACTCTAGAGAAAGCAACATATAACTGACCATGTGCAAAAACAGGTTCAGGTAGGAATATGCCTACTTTGTCTAGAGTTTGTCCTTGTAATTTATTAATAGTCATCACAAATGCTGGCATCACGGGAAACCATCGTCGAATCAATTTAAATGGGAGGCCAGTGTCAGATGGGGACAAATTAATTCTTGGAATCAGAACAGCCTCTCCCTCTGCAGATCCTGTTAATACTTCAGCTTCGATAATGTTAGGTCGTAATCTTTTGATAATAAATCTGGTACCATTACAAAGACCCCATTTACTATTGAGATTTCTCAATAGCATTATGATTGCACCCACTCACTCAAATATGTGTGAAAATCTCCATCGAGTATATCCAAATTTTCTTCATTTAATTTTTGAACATGCTCATTTTTTGGACAAAGAATTGCACGTTTAGAAATATTTTTAATATTATCTATAGCAGTGGTTCTCAACCTTGGCTGCACATTAGAATCACCTGGGAATCTTTTTAAAATCCTGATTCCTGGGCCTCATCCTCCAAAAATTGTTTCTTTGTTATGGGGTGGGGCCACAACATCAATAACAAAGAAACAGAATTAAAACTTTATTGTGGGAAGCCGCTACAGTGTTTTGGACAGGTTCAAGCCTTGGACTGAGGAGAGGGCACAGTCCTCTCATTGCCATGTGCAAGTCCCAGCTTCGAGGGCAGGGCCCTCCCAGCACAATTATAGCCAACAGCTGTAGTTGTAAGCTTGAACCTATGGTCCGAACACATGGCCCCACATGCCTGAGTGATGTAGGCTTGATAGAGTTCAGGTGCATGTAGTTGAGTGGGATTGAAACCCAGGAGAATGTTGTAAACAACTTGGTCATGCCCTTACTTTGCCTCATAGCATCTGCTATAAAATAAAGGCATGGCTGTGGGCGTGGTCGCTGTCTCTCAGAGAAGCAGCGTCCCACTGAGACCCGGCTTTCATTCTCTTGTCTGTCTTTTCTAAGCCTTCCAGCCGCCCCCACTCAGGTTCACCCTTGGCGGGCTGGCGCGGCACACTTTATAAAGACCTGCTTCCATGCTCCCAGGGCGGGTTCCTGCCTCAAACCCCGCCCTTGCCGGAAACAGCTCCGGGAAACAGCTGGGGAAGGGCGCAGCCATTGCCAAGACAACCCCTGTAGGACTGACTTCCTTCCGGTTGGTCGCGGCTGTTCTTCTGGATGTGATGAACACCACCCATGGTT
>NW_005871070.1:7340852-7413323 GCF_000147115.1 Myotis lucifugus | reverse complement strand
GTTCTTAACTGCACTACAGGCATCTGGGAGGGTCTGGAATTGTCAGCTATCATTTGCAACATTGCAGCATAAGAAGAAGGCATGGGAGAAAGCGTGTGCCAAGTCTATCTCTAGACTGAGAACCTGGCTCATTTCCCACACAAAGTCCTACTCTTAAAAGGCTATGTCATGAATTCATGATGGCAAATGCCAGGTGTGTGTGTGTCACATGCACACACACTTGAATGCTGAGTCTTTGAAACAAGCCTTGCAGACCGCCGTGCCCTCAGAGTGATAATGTCAGGACGACTCTGTGTCCAGCCTGGAGTGCAGAAAGGAGTGTGGGCTGCAGATGGAGCTGAGAGTCATTGCATGTTGGTGGGGGTGGAAGCAGTTTGCTCTTTCTTAGGTACCTTTTGCATTCTTCAGCTCCTAGATTCCCTAATTTCAGCATTGGAAATTATTTTCTCCTTCACTGCACAAAGATTCAGCAGGCATGTGACTAAGGGTTTCTGTGATTTCCCCCCTATTATCTCACAGTTGTGAACACCACAGCTATGAGGTATAAATAATCTTTACAGTGGAAAAAATAGAGAGAGAGAACATTGTGAAATTTTAAAAGAGGAACATTTTAAAGTATTTTCATTAATTTCAGAAATATTAAAGGGTGAAGAGAGGTCCTCTAAATGTCTTACAATAATTAAATCCTTGAAGAGTTTTCAGTCACCAAAAAAGAGTCAATAGAATGCATAAAATAATGGACATTGTCATCATTTTAAAATTCTAAAGTACATCTAAAGGTGACTGAATTACAGAGAACTAAAGGAATGAATGAATGAATGAATGAATGAGTCAATAAGTTCTCCTTGGGAGAGTTATGCTCTTTGGGAATCCCTTGTCTTCCTCTGCTTACTTACCAGTTAATGGATGGTGTTCCTTTAGTGCCTGAGGGTCTCCCGTTACTCCTAGGCCCAAAGTTAAAAAATGATAGGTCCAACATTCCTATTAATTCATAAGTTAACTCTGCCTTTTTTTTTCCATCAAGTACCACCAAGGAATTGCTCTCAGTCACCCAGTTTTCCTTTTGTTTTTTTCTAAGGTACAGAACTGCTCCACGTAGTACATGCTTTTCATTCATTCTCTGTCACATCTCCAAGAGAGGTGGTTGTCCCTGGGCAGGAGACCAAACTTTCAAGGTTGGTGGCAATAGATCTTACATGAAGAAACCAAGCATGTTTTGCAAAGAATATTGATGAAATCATTTGTTTTTACTGAGCGCCATTTACATTGATAGATGGCTAAATATAAGAAACAAATTAATATGGATGATCCTGGCATTATTGCCTCTGACACTTTTTTTATTACTTTAATATTTTCTATAGTCTGTAGGTGTGGGTGGGTGCCAAACTGCATTTAATTTTTCTATGCCTCCAGTTGCTGGTTTTACATACTAATTCTTAAAGGAAAAGATATTTTTCTATCTGAAGATGTGGTGCTTCAATTTGATAATATGACTGCTGCTTTCTGAATACAATAAACTTTAATTAATGAGAATATGTTTAATCAGATATGCAGATTAACTGAAATACAGAATTATTGAATCTTCCTAAAACAGATTTTTATAATTTCCTTCCTTAATAAATTATATTCAGTATATTTATCTTCCTTTAATTAATCTGGATTTTATTGTGCTTTAGGATATAAACAATCATATATGCTTCTACTACATATGTGTGCATATATAGAGGGAGAATGTAATATCCCTCTTTTTCCAGGATCTAGCCTCAGAATTGCATTTTTTTAAAAAACTAAAATCCTTTCTGTTTGTTTTCTTGCAGTTGCCTCTTTAACCGAAGGGCTAATTGAGTACTGCCCCAAATTCAGTTTCATTAGGAATTTAGTTATTTGAGGTTTTAAAATCACCGTTAATCCTTTTTTCCAATTTCAATTGGAAGTCATACATTTTAATGGATATGTTTACGTTGCTGACTAAGCCAAGCAAATGAATGTCCCCTGAGTTTCAGAAAGCAAACATTTAAAAACAAAATCCTAAGTTACCTTAGTTGTGAATTTATCTGCTGGTTGAATGCTATAATCATCTCAAACCTTTCTTCTAACTATTCCTTCATTATTCAGACAACGAATATTTATCAAGTGTCTACAACCTGTCAGGCAGGGTGTGAGATGCTAGAGAACACATTGATAACAAACCACATACAAGGATAGTGGGCCATCAGACAGGGATTCTCTCTTCAGCATCACTGGCTGATAGAATTAAGGCTAGCTTGTGAGTTCATTGTTTTCAGTAAATAAAAAAGCAAAATTTTAGCAGCCTTCCTGAGAAATTCTAGCTCTCTGCCTATGAAAGTTTACAAGAGGCTTCAACAAGTGATGGTATTAGATTGTGGTTTTCAAACTCTGGTATGCTTGAAATTATTGAAAGGCTTGTTAGAACACAAATTGATGGGTCCTACACCAGAGGTTCTGGTTGGGTAAATCTGGGATTGGAGACTAGAGGGGAGAGGGGCATTTCTTTTTTCTTTATTGATTAAGTTATTACATATGTGTCCTTATCACCCTATTGGAGAGGGGCATTTCTAAGAAGTCTCAGGTGATCCAGATGTTGTTGATTTGGGGACTACACTTTGAGAACCAGTGGTCTAAAGTATTTTATTTCTTAACTAGAGGCCTGGCGCACGAAATTCATACACGGGTATGGTCCCTAGGCCTGGCCTGCAATCAGGGCCATCTTCCCCAGCTGCCCTCAGCCAGCCCTGCCCCCCGCTGCCACCCACCCCCAGTTCCCCATTCACCATCAGGTGATCGGTGCCTGACGGCCGGGGGAAGGGACCAAGAGGTGGTCAGTGCGCCTCATAGTGACTGGTCCAGCGGTCATTCTGGTCGTTCTGCCATTAAGGTCAATTTGCATATTACCCTTTTATTATATAGGATAACCCTCCTTTTCATGATGATGATGTTAATAATGATGAGAATAGCTCAAACCAGTGATCTCTTGTGGATGTCAGGTGTTTTTCCTTTTAAGCCATCCTTACATTCCAGCTTCACAACAACTTAATGAAATTGTTGTGATTACTATCCTCATTCTACAGGCGAGGAAATATACATATGGAGATGTTCATTAATTTGTCTAATATCACAGAGTAAATGACAATGGCCAGGATTTGAACTTCATTCTTTCTGACTGTGTCTGTGTTTCACTGCCATGCTCTTCTGCTTCCCTGGATGGTGATGGAGCAGTGCAACCCAATCTCCCTGGGAGACGCCCACAGGCAGGTGGAACCTGCCTCCACATGGACCTGCACAAGGGGGTTCTGAATAGATGGCACTTCAGGTTCTCGGGGGCGGGGGGGGGGGGAGACAGCAGAACCTCCTTTAGTAATTAGTAATCTATTCTAACGGCTAATAAGCTTTTTATGATGGGAAACTTACTTTTTAATCAGATAAATGTCGCCATTTTATAGATTTTTTAAAGCCATTAACTCGTCAAGAATTTGATCACTGCAGCACAGTGCACCCAGTTGAATAGGCCGCAGCTCTAGATCAGCAAATTTCAACCGGCACATCACAAGAATTTTTAAAACATGCAATACCTGGGATAGCAAGAGGAATCTATTAAATTATCCAAGGTGCCATTGGACCCTGGAACTCCCTGGATGTGAATCTGGTCACCAGAAAGATTCCACTTTCTGACCATGATTCAGGGCTCCTGCTACCTATGCATTCTAATAGTTTCCTTATCTAATTTCTCATTTCCTTTTGTTGTAATTACTTATTTAATGGCTTGTCTCCCTGGAGATTTTAGAAAAGCACCATCAAATAGAAATATAATTCAAGGCTCAAAAGCCAACCTCTTATATAACTTAAAAATTTCTCATAGCCATGTTAACAAGAGCAAGTAAAAACAGATGACAATTTTAAACAACACTTTATTTAACTCAACACCTATATATCTAAAAGGCTAATATGCAAAGTGTCCCCTCGGGAGTTTGACCGAGAGACTGGGAGTTTGATCACTCGCTATGACATGTGCTGACCACCAAGGGACGGCACGGAATGAAGGAAGGCCCCGGCCGGCAGCCAGCAGCTGGCAGCCACTAGGGACCCTACCCATGCACGAATTTCATGCACTGGGCCTCTAGTATTATAAAAAAAATAAAACATGCAATACCTGAGTATTTCACCAGGGGGACTGACCTCTTTTCCCTTGGATTGTAAAAAAAAAAAAAAAAAAAAAGACAACAGCCAACACAGCAACAGCTGTCTGATGTGAATGAATCAAAAATATACCTACTTTTTCTTTGTCAGTTCGGCAAAAAATATAATATTTTTTGGTGTGCCACAGAAGTGTAGTAACTAGTTTATGTGTGCCATGAGATGAGAAAGGCTGAAAATCGCTGCTCCAGATGAAATGGGATTTGATTGTGAGGAACAAGGTCTGCCACTGCTTCTAGAAGGTCATGCCTCTCCTTCCTAATCCCTTCTATTTACAACTGTTTCAAAAGGCGTCTACAAAATTAGTTTGATCTTCCCTGACCTACCTGACTTAAAGTACTTTTTAGATATCGCCTGCCATAGGAATAGTAGTCATCCAGTATATTAATTAACAGTTCTCTCAGGAGGACCCACCGATCATTCATGCAAGATGAGGAGAGTCAAAGAATGTACTGGGATTCATCAGCGTCCTGGGAAGGGCCACCTGGCTTCCTAGTTAGATGACATTGTCTGTTGGGGAGTTGCCCTCCTTTCCTGACCTAGCACCAGCTCTCTCCCTCCCACAAGGCCTGGGGAGCCCTTTCAGGTGGGCTGTTATTATAGTAATACTAGAGGCCCAGCACACGAAATCATGCGAGACCCTGACCTGCCACGCGGGTAGGACCTCAGACCTGCCCTACATGAGCCATGAGACCCCAGACCCGCCCTGCGCAAGCTGCAAGACCCCAGACCTACCCTGTACGAGCCGCAGGCCCTGCCTCCGCCAGCCCCATGCGAGCCCCACCAGCCCCACACGAGCCCCGCCTTGCCACGCGAGCCGCGAGTCCCGGCCCTCGAGAGGTGCTCCATGCACCTCCTGGTGACCAGTTGTTTGGTTGTGACGCCGTTATGGTGTCACGACCACAGGCCTTTTCTGATATAGACTAGAGGCCTGGTGCACGAAATTTGTGCACGGGGGCGGGGGGGTGTCCCTCAGCCCGGCCTGCACCCACTCCAATCAGGGATCCCTCTCACAATCCGAAGCCCCTGGCTCCTAACCGATCACCTGCCTGCCTGCCTGATGCCCCTAACTGCTCCCCTGCTGGCCTGATCCCCCTAACTGCTCTCCCCTCCTGGCCTGATCCCCCTAACTGCCTAACTGCTCTCTCTTCCTTTCCACACCGTTTGGACCCCCAGCACAGGTGTGCTGAGAGCTCTCCACCATGGCCCCACCCCCGTCCTGATTGGTGTTACGTTATAGTGTCCTGACCAATTTACATATTCCTCTATTATTAGTATAGATAATATTATTACAAAATAAAGCACACAAATAGAAACAACACAAAACAATTGTATGACTCAATTAATTATTCTGAGTTGAATAATCTTGAAATCACATCCAAGTCAAAACATAGAACTTTCTTACCCATTGGGATGGTTAATTTTTGTGCCAGTTTGACTGGGCTAAGGGATTCCCAGATATTTCTGGGTGTGACTGTGAGGATGCTGCAGAAGAGATAAGCATGTGGATCAGTAGACTGAGTAAAGATCACACTGATCGTGGTGGGTAAGCAGCATCCAATCCCTTGGGAAACTGAATAGCATAAAAGGTGGAGGAAGGGCAAACCTGCTCTCTGCTTGAGCTGACATGTTATCCTCTCCTGCCCTCTGACATCAGTGCTCCTGTTTTTCAGCATTTTTTTGTTTGTTTTGTTTTGTTTTTAATCTTCACCTGAGGATATTTTTCCATTGATTTTCAGAGAGAGTGGAAGAAAGAGGGAAAGACAGAGAGAAATATCTACGTGAGAGAAGCACATCGATTGGTTGCCTGCTGCACGCACCCAGACCAGGCCTCAGGTCGGAGAGGAGCCTGCAATCGAGGTATGTGCCCTTGATCGGAATCGAACCCAGGATCCTTTGGTCTGGAGGCCAGTGCTCTATCCACTGAGCCAAGCCTGTTTCTCAGGCTTTTGGACTCACAGGACTTGTACCATCGTCCCCTGGTTCCCGGCCTTCGAACTTGGACTGAACTATACCACCGGCTTTCATGGGTCTCCAACTTGCAGATGGCAGATCATGGGGCTTCTCTGCCCCCACAGTCACATGAGCCAGTTCCCGTAGTAAATCTCCTTCTGTGTGATCTATGGGTACCCTATTGGCTGCCTCTCTGGAGAACCCTGGCTAATGCACCCGTCCAGAAGTCCCACTTTCCCCACAAACTGACCAGATCCTACTTGATCATGATCACTTTTCAGCACTTTATAGTGTTCCCTGCATGTGTGCATCCCTAGCACGATCATTAGTCTTGCTCATTTTTTAAATTTGATATGTCTTTGAGTCTCTTTTCACTTACAGATTCCCTCCACATCCCTTTATTTTTCTTAAAATGTATGTGGAAGAATCCAGGCCATTTGACCTTTAGAGTTTCCCCAAGTCTGGATTTACTGATTGTCGTCTCTTGATGCAGTACAACACATTCCCCTGTGCTCTATATTTTCTGAAAATTGGCAACTGGATACACACTGAGTCAGATTCATGTTTACTCCTTTTGGCAAGATTCTAGGTGGTGTTTGGCAAGATCGTAGGAGGCACATATCTGCTTGTCTCTCTTTTTTATGATAGGAGCAGCTTTGATGCTTAATGTCTACATCTATTAATTCATTAGAGTTGCAAGCTGATGTTATTCTAATTCTGTTATTTCTTTTTATTTATTAGTTGGAATATATTGATAAAGATACTTCATTTACTACTTATCATCAGTGGTATAATTCACACAGGGAAAGAAGGATAAATGTCTGATTCTTTCCCTTTATTTACTAATCCTAATGAATTACTTCTCTGTCATACTTCAAAGGTGACCAATTCCTTTTATAAAAAGATCATAGAACTCCGGGATTGGAGACATGGAAGCATAGAACAGTGTGCAGAATCTTGGAGGGAGGAAGAGGGAGGGGTGGGAAGACCTGGGGCAGAGGGTGAGGACAGACTGGAGGGGGGGAGGGGCGGGTAAAAAAAGGGGACATATGTAATACTTTCAACAATAAAGATTTTTTAAAAAAGAACTCAGGGATTTATAGGTTTAAATATGTTGCATTTATTATCATTACTAAAACTCTAACTATCACATCTTTGGCCAGTGGGAGCCTCTTCAAAGTGACTCCTAAGTCCCTTTGACATGAACTACGCAGTCTTCAACAGTGTCCTTGCTTGCTGGTATGACAAGATGTTCCAGGCTTATCTTATACACTGCATGTGCCATACCTGGAATCTACCATTTCTCTAATAAGCCCCTGATCCTTTTAGTGATAAATTATGTTTTAAAACCATATCTGGTGCTGGGGCTGCTCCTTGCTACTGGATCAGTTTTTGTTTCTAGACCTTTTCAGTGAACAGATCTAGGAAAGATGCATGTGTGTAGAAACATACTAGTACATACATACTTGATCTGTTTTGCATCTGCTCTTTCTCCACTTTTTAGTAGCTGTACGTTGTCTACATTGTTTCTTAGCCCTTCATTCCACAGTAAAGTATATATTTAATGTCCACCACCAACATTATGACAATGTTGCCCTAGTCATCTTGGTCGTCCAAAGCTCATTCCACAACAAAGGTCCTTGGGAATAATATTTCTTCAGTACTTGCATTTGATAAGTTTGTCTTTGTACTTGAACATGAGTTTCACTGGATATTAAATCCTTGGCTCATACTTTCTGTGAATATCTTAAATATGCATGGTGTGGAAAAAAACAGGTTGGTCTAATTTTCTTTTCCTTATAATTCACATGTTCTCTTTCTGGGTGTCCAAATAATTCCTCCTTCTTGTCCCTTCCATTCCTTTCTGAATATGGCCTCACATTGGTCATTCTGGGTTGATATTCTCAGGTACATACTGTTTTTTCAATATGTAGTTTCAAATATATGTCTTTTCTATTTTAGAAAGTTTTCCTTGAGTTATAGTTTTTAGTATTTGTTCTATTCACTCACTTTGGCTTTTCTTGTATGAAGGCTCTTCAATACATTTGAGATCCTTTGCAGATCTTTAATATCCCTCATTTTCTCTTGAATTATTTCTATATTTCTCTGTGGTTTTTAAGATGGATCTCCTTTGCATGTGTTATTTCTCTGAGAACATGTTGTATATGTTTGCTCTTATATTACTTCTAGTTCACTCTTCATTTCTAAACTGATTTGTTCTTTATGTATAATTTGCATGAGTTCTGTCACCTCACTTCTGAGTTTTTCTAATTTTGACTTTCTTAAGTCACCTATCATTTTTTAAATTATTGTTTATTATTATTTTTCAATTTCTTAAACTCTTTTTATTATAGTTTACATTCAATATTATTTTGTACTAGAGGCCCGGTGCATAAAAATTGTGCACCAGGGGCAAGGGGGAGGTCCCTCAGCCTGGCCTGCACCCTCTCGCAATCCGGGACCCTTTGGGGGATGTCTGACTGCCACAGGGATTGGGCCTAAACCAGCAGTCAGACATCCCTCTCGCAATCCGGGACCGTTGGCTCCTAACTGCTTGCCTGCTTGCCTGATCACCCCTAACCACTCGCCTGCCTGCCTGATTGCCCCTAAGCCCTCTGCCTGCCTGATTGCCTCTAACCGCCTCTGCCTCAGCCCCTGCTGTCATGGCTTCATCTAGAAGCTCATCCAGAAGGACATCCGTAAGGTCATTCAACTGTCCGGTCTAATTAGCATATTACTCTTTTATTATTATAGATTAGTTTCAGGTGTACAGTACAGTGATCCAACAATTATACACTTCACAAAGTGCCCCCGCCCCCTGATATTTCCAGTACCCACTTGGCACCATACATAGTTATTACAATATTATTCACTATATTTCCTATGCTGTACTTTACATTCATATGTCTATTTTATAACTATCAATTTGTACTTCTTAACCCCTTCACATGTTTCACCCAGCTCCCCAGCTCTCCTCCTCTCAGGCACCATCACTTTGTTCTCTGTGTCTATGAATCAGTTTAACTTTGTGTTTTTATTTGTTCTTTGGATTCCACATATAAGTAAAATCATATGGTATTTGTCTTTCTCTGTCTGGCTTATTTTACTTAGCACAATACCCTCTAGGCCCATCCATGCTATTGCAAAGGGTAAGATTTTATTCTTTTTATGGCTAAGTAATATCCCATTGTGTAAATGTACCACAGCTTTTTTTTTTTTTTATCCAGTTGTCTATTAATGGGTGCGCCCACTTCCGTATCTTGGCTATTGTGTATAATGCTGTAATGAACATAGGGGTGCATATATTCTTTTGCTTTAGTGTTTTTGTGTTTCTTCAGATTATACCCAGAAGTGGAATTTCTGGATTATAACGCCTCTATACTGTTTCTATAGTGGCTGCACTAATTTGCATTCCCACCAACAATGTACAAGTTTTCCTTTTGCTCCACATCCTTGCTAACACTTGTTATTTTATTTATTCTTATAGGTGTGAGGTAATACCTCATTGTGGTTTTAACTTGCATTTCTCTGATGATTAGTGACTTCAAGCATCTTTTCATATGTCTACTGATAATCTGTGTGTCCTCTTGGGATAAGTGTCTATTCAGGTCCTTTGCCCATTTTAAAAACATATATATTTTTATTGATTTCAGAGAGGAAGGGAGAGGGGGAGAGAGAGAAAAACATCAATGATGAGAGAGAATCATTGATCAGCTGACTCCTGAATGCCCCTTACTGGGGATCAAGCCTGCAACCTAGGCATATGCTCTAACTGGGAATGGAATCCTTACCTCCTGGTTCATAGGTCGATGCTCAACCACTGAGCCATCCTGGCTGGGCTGCCCATTTTTTTTCATTGGATTGCTTTGGTTTTGGTGTTGAGTTGTATTAGTTCTTTATAAATTTTGGATATTAACATCTTTTCAAATGTATCATTGATGAATATCTTCTCCCATTCAGTAGGTTGTCTTTTCATTTTGTTGATGCTTTCTTTTGTTGTGCAAAAACATTTTAGTTTTATGTAGTCCCATTGGTTTGTTTGTTTATGTTTTCCTTGCCCAAGGAGATATATCAGAAAAAAAATATTGCTATGAAAAATGTCCAAAATTTTACTGCCTATGTTAAGTCTTTAATCCATTTTGAGTTTATTCTTGTAAATGTTGTAAGAAGGTGGTCTAGTTTCTTTCTTTTCTTTTTTTTTCATCTATCTGTCCAATTTTCCCAATACCATTTATTGAATAGACTGTCTTTACCCCAATGTATGATCTTGCCTTCTTTGTCAAATATTAGTGACCAAATAGCCATGGGTTTATTTCTGGACTCTCTATTGTGTTCTATTGATCTATATGCCTATTTTTATGCCAGTACCATGCTGCTTGACTACTATGGCCTTGTAGTATAGTTTGATATCAGGAATCGTGATGCCTCCAACTTTGTTCTTCTTTCTCAAAATTGCTGTGGCTATTCAGGGTCTTTTTTGGTTCCATATCAATTTTTGGAATATTTGTTCTAGTTCTGTGAAATATGCCATTGATAGTTTGATAGGCATTGCATTGAATCTATAAATTACTTTGCATAGTATGGACATTTTAATGGTGTTCGTTCTTCCTATCCATGAGACAGTATATGCTTCCATTTATTTATATTTTTTTAAATTTCTTTCTTTGGTATCTTATAATTTTCTGAGTACATGTCTTTTACCTCCTTGGTTAAATTTATTTCTAGGTATTTATTTTGATACAATTGTAAATGGGATTGTTTTATTAGTTTCCATTTCTGATACTTCATTATCAGTGTATAAAAATGCAACTGATTTCTGAATATTTATTGTGTATACTGCTATTTTGCCAAATTCACTTATTAGCTTTAGTAGTTTTTTGGTAGAATCTTTAGGGTTCTCTGTGTACGGTATCAGATTATCTGCAAATAATGACAATTTTACTTCTTCATTTTCATTTTGGATGCCTTGTATTTCTTCTTATCTGATGGCTGTGGCTAGGATTTCTGGTACTCTGTTGAATTAGAGTGGTAAAAGTAGACATTCCTGTCTTGTTCTTGATCTTAAGGAAAACACTTTTAGTTTTTCCCTACTGAGTAGGATAGTAGGATGTGAGCTGTGGGTTTGTCCTACATGGCCTTTATTATGTTGAGGTATGTTCCTTCTATTCCCATTTTGCTGAGAGTTTTTTTCATAAATGGGTATTGAATTTTGTCAAATACTCTTTTCTACCTCTACTGATTTGATTATATAATTTTTTTCTTTCATTTTGTTTATGTGATATATCACAGTAATCAATTTGGGGGTACTATATAAACCTTGCATCCCTAGAATAAATCCCACTTGATCATAGTGTATGATCTTTTTAATGTATTGCTAGATCCAGTTTGCTAATATTTTGTTGGGGATTTTTGCATCTGTGTTTATCAATGATATTGGCCTATCATTTTCTTTCTTTGTAGTGTCTTTATCTGATTTTGGAATTAGGATAATGCTGGCCTCATAAAATGAGCTTGGAAGTCTTTGTTCTTGAATTTTTTAAAATAGTTTGAGAAGTATAGGTGTTAGTTCTTCTTTGAATGTTTGGTTACATTCACTGTGAAGCCTGCTAGTCCAGGACTTTGGTTTGTTGAGTGTTTTTTTTTTTTTTTTTTTTTTTTTTTTTTTGGTGTGTGTGTGTGTGTTTTATTACTGCTTTTATTTTGTTAGTTATAATTAATCTGTTCAGATTTTCTGTTTCTTCTTGATTCAGATTTAGAAGATTATGTTTCTAGGAATGTATCCATTTCTTTCACATTGTCCAATTTTGTTGGCATTTAGTTGTTCATAATGTTTTCTTATAATCCTTTGTATTTCTGTGTCAGTTTTTACTTTTCTTTTATTTCTGACTGTATTTATTCTGTGGTGTCAGTTGTTACTTCTCTTTCATTTCCGATTTTATTTATTTTTTTCTTGATGAGTCTGATTAAAGATTTATCAATCTTATTTATCTTTTCAAAGAATCAGCTCTTGGTTACATTGATCTTTTGTAATGTTGTTCAGATTCTATTTCATTTATTTATGCTCTAATTTTTATTATTTTCTTTCTTCTAATTACTTTGGACTTTGTTGTTCTTCTTTATTCCTGTAGGTGTCAGGTTAGATTGTTTATTTGAGATATTTCTTGTTTTTTGAGGTAGGCCTGTAATGCTATGACTTTCCCTCTTAGGACTGTTTCACTGTGTCCCATAGAATTTGGATAGCTGTGTTTTCATTTCTATTTGTCTCAAGGTATCTTTTGAGTTCTTCTTTGATCTTATTCTTAACCCATTCATTGTTTAGTAACATATTATTTAGCCTCCATGTGTTTGCATGTTTTGCAGGGTTGTTGGTTTTGTTTGTTTGTTTTTTGTAATTGATTTCTAGTTTCATACCATTGTGGTTGGAATAGATGCTTGATATGATTTCAATCTTCTTAAGTTTATTGAGACTTGTTTTGTGTCCTAACCTGTGGTCTCTCCTAGAAAATGTTCCATGTGCACTTGCAAAGAATTTATATTTTGCTGCTTTGGAGTGAAATGCTCTGAAAATATCAATTAAATTCATGTGGTCTAAGGCTTCTCTTTCCTTATTGACTTTTTTGTCTGAAAGATCTATCCATTGGTGTCAATGCTGTATTAAAATCCCTACTATGACTGTATTACTGTCTATCTCTTACTTTATGTCCATCGAGATTTGCTTTATATATTTAGATGCAACTATGTTGGGTGCATAAATGTTTATAAGAGTTACATCTGCTTGTTGGATTGATCCCATTATCACTAGATAATGTCCTTCTTTGTCTCTTATTGTAGTTTATGCTTTATAGTCTATTTTGTCTGATGTAAATATTGCTACCCTAGCTTTGTTTTTGTTTCCATTTGCATGAAATACCTTTTTCTATCCTTTTCAATTTCATTCTGAGGTGAGTCTCTTATAGATGGCATATATATGTGTCTTGTTTTCTTATTTTTCAGCTACCCTATGCCTTTTGATTGGAGTATTAATCCATTTATAATTAAAATGATAATTGATAGGTATATATTTATTGTCATTTTATTTATAATTATGTATCCCCCTTTTTTTCTTTCTTCTTAAAGAAATTCCTTTAACATTTCTTGTAATACTAGTTTGGTGGTAATAAACTCCTTTAGCTTTTTCTTGTCTGTTAAGCTCTTTATTTCTCCCCAGTTTTAAATGATAGCCTTGCTGGATAGAGTAGTCTTGGTTATAGATCCTTGCTGCTCATCATTTTGAATATTTTGTGCCAGTCTCTTCTGGTCTGAAATGTTTCTATTAAAAAATTAGCTGAATTCTATGGGAATTCCCTTGTAGATAACTATCTTTCTCTTGCTGCTTTTAAGTTTCTCTCTTTGTCTTTAACCTTTGGCATTTTAATTATGATGTGTCTTGGTGTGGGCCTCCTTTAGTTTATCTTGTTTGGGATTCTCTGTGCTTCCTAGATTTGTGTGCTTTTTTTTTTCTTCACTAGGTTAGGGAAGTTTTCAGTCATTATTTCTTCAAATAGGTTCTCAATCCCTTGTTCTCTTCTCCTTCTGGTACCCCTATGATGGGGATGTTGTTATGCTTCATGTTGTCCCAGAGGCTCCTTATGCTATCATCAATTTTTAAAAATATTTTTTTTTCTTGCTGCTCTGATTGGGTATTTTCTGCTACCTGTCTTCTAAATTGCTGATTCAGTCCTCTGCTTCATCTAATCTGCTGTTAATTGCTTTTAATGGTAGTCTTCCTTTCAGATATTGTACTCTTCATTTCTGACTGGTTCTTTTTTTCTATGCATATTTTATTCTTACTATCTCTTTATTTTAGTTCTCACTATATTTATCCATTCTTCCCCTAAGTTCCTCAAGCATCATTATAACCATTGTTTTGAACTCTGTATCTAGTACATTGCTTGCCTCCATTTTATTTAGTTCTTCTTCTGGAGAATTCTCCTGCTCTTTCATTTGGTTCATGTTTCTTTGTCTCCCCAATTTGGCTGCCCCCCCATATTTGTTTCTGTGTATTAAGTAGATCTGTTATGTCTCCCAATCTTGGTATGGTGGCCTTATGTAGTAGGTGTCCTGTGGTGCAGTCTCCTTGATCACTTGTGCTGGGTGCTTCTTATGTGGGTTATGTGAGCCCTCCTATTGTAGTTGAGTCTTTGTTGCTGTTGGCCCATTCATGGGTGGGGTGGACCCTCAGGCTGTCTTACTATGAGGGCTGACCGGACCACAGTGCACGAGCTTCTGTGTGGGGGCTGACACCTGAAACGGAATTTGCCCCAGCAAGGTCTGGTGCTTACCCACACCTTCCTTTGGGTGTGTACTTGTGGAGCTAATCAGGTTGTGCTCTGATGTGGTCTGAATCTCACTCCTGGGTTTGTTCTGTGGCCTCTTGGGAGGGATTCCAGTGAGGTCAATGCCAGGCACTGTCTGTGACTGGGCCTGAGCTATCTGTTTGGAGCTACAAAGTAACCCACAGGTTTTGGCTGCCTCTGCTGGTCCTGGGTGTGTCGGGGAGGGGCCAAGCTGTACACCAAGGCCAGCTTCCACCAGCACTGAGGCCGGGGGCAGGTTAGTGAAAGGCCCAAGGCTCCCTGAGATCTGCCTTCACCTGCTGGCTGCCTGTGAGCCTCTGGTGGTATGCAGATTGTGTAAGGTAGCTTCTCAGTGACTCACCAGGTAGGGTCGAGTTGTGTTCACCAGGTTGATACCATTCAAACTCGGCACCAGTGGTAGTCTCAGGCTACTAGGCAAAAGTCTCAGTGTACAGCAAAGCCAGCCATCATCCACCAGACACCTGCAGACCTTTGTGGTGGGGGAGGGGTCTCAGGGAATCATCAGGGGGAGGCCAGCAGAGTTCAGCAGAGTAAGCAGACCAAGATTTGGCCATGTTGAGTGAAGGCTGTGACAGGAATCGTGCTGCTGGTGAATGAGGGAAACATGGCCCTTGTCTTAGAACCACACAACTCAGTTTCTGCCTCCCCCTGAGTCTGCCTGGACCTTTTTGAAAGCCTTCCCAAAAAGTCTGCATCATGGGCCCAGGCTGGAAGCAGCCAGTTGACTCCTCTGTAGGGCTAGAGCTCAGCAGAGCAGGGCAACAGGAAGTTGGGAGGATGGGGCTAGAGCAGTCGTGGGCAAACTACGGCCCGCGGGCTGGATCCGGCCCGTTTGAAATGAATAAAACTAAAAAAAAAAAAAAGACCGTACCCTTTTATGTAATGATGTTTACTTTGAATTTATATTAGTTCACACAAACACTCCATCCATGCTTTTGTTCCGGCCCTCCGGTCCAGTTTAAGAACCCATTGTGGCCCTCGAGTCAAAAAGTTTGCCCACCCCTGGGCTAGAGGATCTTCCATGGGCAACACTGGTTGGGCATGAGGGGGTGGGGGGAAATGGTCTTCTTCCTTGAGTCGTATAACTCAGTTATTCCCTGTTTGGCTGATATCCTGAGTCTTCCCAGAAATTCTGTACTGTGGGCCCAGGTTGGCAGCAGCCAGAAGACTCCTCCACAGGGTATGAGCTTGGCAGGGCAGGGTCATAGGGAGTCCAGGGGTGAGGTTAGTGCATTCCCTTAGGCCAGTGGTTCTCAACCTTCTGGCCCTTTAAACACAGTTCCTCATGTTGTGACCCCAACCATAAAATTATTTTCATTGCTACTTCATACTGTAATGTTGCTACTGTTATGAATCGTAATGTAAATATCTGATATGCAGGATGGTCTTAGGCGACCCCTGTGAAAGGGTCGTTCTACCTCCAAAGGGGTCGCAACCCACAGGTTGAGAACCGCTGCCTTAGGCTAATGTTATATGGAGGGGAGTGCTTGACCCAGGAAAGATGAAGTCTCTGTGTGGTGTGAGTGAGAGACTCAGCACAGGGAACTTGGCAGCTGTTTCTTTAGCCTTCTCCACGAAGCCACACAATCCTCTGACCACCTTCCCTCCACCGGAGCCCAGGGTGGGTAAGTGGCTGGGAATGAAATGTTATGTGCTGGCTCTTTAAGAGGGCATCTGGGTTTCTAGCAGACTCCTGTCTGTCCCTGGCAGATAGAATTCCTGCTGATTTTCACAGCTAGATGTTATGTGAGTTCCTCTTCCCGGCCCTGGTGCTCAAGGCTGGGACACCTGGCATGGGGTTGAGACCCACACTTCTCAGAGGGGAGTCTTTGCAACTGAGATATCCCTCCAGATTTTCACGTGGGTGTGGGGCCATCCCTTTCTGGGTCTTTGCCCTTCCTACTAGTCTCAATGTGCTTCTTCCACAAATCTTTGGTTATAAGACTTCTGTTCAGCTAGTCTTCAGTTGGTTAATTGTTCTACATTTAGTAGTAATTCCGGTTGGTCCTGGGAGGAGGTGAGTGTAACTTTCACTTGCTCCACTGCCATTTTGGATCCTCCCATTATCTTCGTAATGTCTTCTATCTCATTTTGAAGTATTAGGTTGCAGTTTTGCTCAGTATTGTGGCCATGTCTTTCTGGCATGCTTTCTTTGCTTGTTGGATGTGATTCAGTTCCTTGTTTTATTTTTAATAATAACTTTGTATGGTATCTATCTTGATATTTTTCTATCGTTCATTTTTGTGAAATTAGTTTTTCTGAACTTTAGAGTGAGGTGGGGGTTCAGTAAAGCATTTCTTACTTCATAGAGTCCCTCTTTCAATGTAGTATTCAAATATATAGGAGCTTTCTTGGCTGTACTTCCATCCCTCCCCCTACCCACCCCACCCCCTTGGTTTGAGCTTTCCCTTTCCTTTGTGTCTATTGTCCCTATTCTGCTCAGTTTTGATTGCACTCCCAGCAGCTTCTCCCCAGTGCAGGCCTCGTCATAGAAGGGAGCCTTGACTTCACAGGGGCCCCTCAGTCCCTCTTACTGCAGGCCCCTTGCACTCACTTCCTATGGACAAGGGCAGACCCTCCAGTTTCAGTTGCTGTTCTCAAATTGGTCTCCATATTTTCCAGTGAGACCTGTCAACTGTATTGTGGTTTTTGTGTTCTCAGGCCATAAGTCAGAAACCCCATTGCTTCCTCTTCTTTCTCCTGCACAGATGGATACCATCCAGGTTTTGTTGTCTCCACCCATTTATATTGTGGGGTTCATCTAGTTTTGTTATAAATGTTTTTCATTGGTTTTTGGTTTCAATATCTTGTCCTATTTTTATGTGCTGATTTGGAGAGATTGAAAACTATGCTTGCCAAATCGTCTTCCCAGGAGAGCCTACCAAGTAGGAGCTCTTAACAACTGTTCCCCCAGTTTCCTTCTCACTTAGAGCAGTAAAAACTATTTTAGCCTTCCTGGAGAAAACACTTAAAAGTGATTTTTTGATGGAGAACTCTCTCTCTTCTCTCAGCCTGTTCAAGCCCCCTTTACCCTCCCCTACTCTCCGTAGGCAGGTTCTTAGCAAAATGGAGGGAGAACAGGTATGCTTTAGAGCAGCGGTTCTCAACCTGTGGGTCACGACCCCTTTGGGGGTCGAACAACCCTTTCACAGGGGTCGCCTAAGACCATCGGAAAACACATATATAATTACATATTGTTTTTGTGATTAATCACTATGCTTTAATTATCTTCAATTTGTAACAATGAAAATACATCCTGCATATCAGAAAATTACATTACAATTCATAACAGTAGCAAAATTACAGTTATGAAGTAGCCACAAAAATAATTTTATGGTTGGGGGTCACCACAACATGAGGAACTGTATTAAAGGGTCGCAGCATTAGGAAGGTTGAGAACCACTTCTTTAGAGCATAACAGTGTGTCCGGATGCTTAGAACATTTTTCCGGTCTTGCTCTCCATAGGACTAAACCAAAGGTGAGTGAGAGCAGAATGTTTCAGAGATGAAAGCTGTTTCTGTTCCAACTGAAACTTCAGTGACTCACTCTTAACAGGAGGAAATCATTTAAAATACAGTTGTTCTGGGGCTGACATTACACTTCCAGCTGGAGGCAGGCACCAACCACCAGGGGAAACCAGCACTGTGACCTGAAAAGCATTTGTAATGTTTGTATTCGCGTGGTGAAGAGGGAGAGGGCTGGGGTTTTAGCCCTATTCTAAAGACCAGGCCTGTGAATGTAAACATGCAGCCACCCAAGGCGGCTTTCCTCTCCATGCTTTCTGCTGGAGGAAGGCAGCGTAGGACTGACGCCAGCACTCCTCCGCTCCTGTCTGGCAGGCCTGTGCCCTCCCTGGGTCAGGGAAGGGCTGCCAACCTGCCAGGCTCTCCAGCTCTTCTGTGCAGGTCGGGGCCCCCTTGGAAATCCGAGCACTGTCCTGCTCGGGGCCCTCACTGGCAGCTCAGCCTCCTTTTGAGCTTCAGACCAGGCTGAAGGCCCCTTTGATTGGCATTTTTTTTTTTATTAGCTGGGAGCCTACAATCAGCCCTTCTACTGCATGCCAGCTTTTCAGTGTTTGGCTTGAAAGTATCTCTTGGTGACCTTTATTTGCATTGGCCTGCAGAAAATCGTTTCCTTAGCAAGGAGGAGGTGGGAGGAGGTGAAGGGCATATGTGAAGCCTAAGTATTAACTGTGAGGACTTAAGTATAGGATGTGCAGCCAGCTCTGGCAACCTCGGTTCCGCTGCCCTTTACAGAGGGGACAATGACTGTATCATTAACCACCCTGGCCGAGCACCACTGCAGAGCACTTACAAGTTCAAACATTTGAAAGATTAAACTTCCACTGTCCTTCAGAAGTACCTAAAACGGGAGGCTCCACCAGGTCAGAACAGAAGGGGGAAACTTTGCCCTATCGGAGCCTGCAGATGAGTTTTCTTTAGAGTTAAATATATATATATATTTTTAATTCTCTGAATGTTGCCAACATTTAACTATTAGGAGACTTCTTGTTATCTGTTTTGTTTTGTTTTGCTTTAAGGTCAATTTCTGGCTTCTCTTAAGAAATCAGAGACCTGGCAGCAATTGGCTGGAGCTGAGCGGCAGCGGCACCTAATGCATGGGCCTAGGTGCTCCTCGTTGCCTACTCCCCTCTCTCCTCTACCATCATTTTTACTCTTTCTCTTAGATCAGTGTACAAACCTAATGCACATAACCCTTCTTAAAAGTCAACCTTTTCTTCACTCCACTTCCTTTTTCTTGACTCCACTTCCTTTTCTTGACTCCACTTCCCAAATCTTTCTTCTCACAAGCTTCTCAAAAAGGCTACTCATACTCGCAATCTCCATTTCTCAGCTCCCCTTCTCTCTGATGTGCTCTACACAGGCCCCTTGGGCTCCACCACAACACAGCAAGGTCACCAGTGACCCCATTTCTCATATTTCCTCCAAGTTGACCTGTGAGTCCCTCCTCCCCTCCCCCCTACGCTCACCCTTTGCTCACCTGCCCTCTAGGTTCCACACTCTGACGCTTTCCTTCCTTTCTGGCCTCTTAGCTAGGAGATAATTTAGGTCTCTGCCATTGTTCCTAATTTCTGCTCTCAGCTCTTTTGTGATTGCCTTTGGTCTCATGGCTTTAGAAAGCACCCATGTGCTCAGTCTCAAGTGTGTATCCCCACCTCAGGCCTTACTGAACTGCAGCCGTAGAGGTAGCTGCCTACCTGAAGTCGCCTCTTGCTGTCTGGAAGACCTTATATCTACACATCCACCCTGAGCGCCTGGTCCTTACCTCTCCTCCAGCTATCTTCTATGTGTCTCTCCATGTTCACTCTCCACGTCCCCGCTTCTCTCCTATTCTGTGCCCTGCGAGAGTGACTAGTACGGGCTGTTTCATCTCTGGCTTCTGGTTGGGTTCTACCAATGCAGATCTACCCAAGAGTACTAGTAAGGTCAGGGTGTTTATTCCTCGGTCTCCTTTGTTGCAGGATCACACAGGGCTGGCTGCATCCCTCTATCAAGTGTAAGTCAATACAGACATCTCCAGTTGATTCTGTCCCTTGAAGCCTAGGACTGGTCACTGCCCACTATTTACTAGGCTTGGGGAATCCCTCTATCACTGTAGTTTCCTTATGTCCTGCCCAAACCTTCGTAAACAGTCCTTTCGTTAAACCTTCCATGAATTATCCTAACATGAATATGCCACATGCTTCCTGCTGGGATCTTGGTTTTACTTTATATCTCTGTCCTTTTTATATGAAGAGGGTGTTACTGAGAGTGACCATCGTTTGTGTGAAGACAGAAAGACAGATGCATGTCCATTGTTTCGATGTTGCACTTTGATGGACGCCTTAGGGGAAAGCAGAGCCACAGAGTCATTCCAATAAATATCTGTGCCCAGACCTTCACCCAAGAGGATAGATAATTTGGGAGTAAATGTGAATGAGATAAGAGTGTTTGCTTTAGATAATGACTGCTGCACGAGACAAGCCGCTCACAGACTCGTGTGGTCCACTCCACTGTGGAAACATAAAATTGTGATTCATAGAAACCTCCCCCAAAGGCCACAAACTGTATTTCTACACATTTCCAACCATTTGCCAAGAAACATGTAGTGGAGAAATATTGCATCTCCTTAATCTGAAGAGCAGGCATTGATTTAGCTGCCAGAGACAGAGGAAGCTGGAATCATTATTAATTTATCCACAGACACTGACTCAAGCCATTCAATAAACAGGGCGTTTGATGCAAGGATTATGTTTCATTGATGCCATTGTTTACTCTTGTTAATGCTACCTATATGCTCAGAAAAAACACACCCTCAATTAAGCAAGATCCTAGCTTGTTAATGCTTCACATTCTTTGTACATCTGATTGAATATAAAAGGAAGAAACATAGTAGTTCTTCTACTGGTAACGACTGGGACAACAGAAGAGACTTCCCTTGATGTGGAATTGTGAGCTAGACAGAGCTTTTATTTCTACTCTCACTTTCACTTCCCGTCTCTTTCCCCTCTCAGAACTCCTTTTACCTCTAACATCTAGGACTTAGATACAGCTCTGTTCTTCTTTCTGCAAGTAAAACAATCTGATAAAGGTATTAACATGAAGACTTTAGAGAAAATATTATGGACTTTTCCAAGGGCATTTTTGCTTTTTAAAACGGCAAGAAAAAAAATAGCAAAGATAAAACAGAAATCAAGATGAAATAAGTATTGCCGTAACCGGTTTGGCTCAGTGGATAGAGCGTCGGCCTGCGGACTGAAGGGTCCCAGGTTCGATTCCGGTCAAGGGCATGTACCTTGGTTGGGGGCACATCCCCAGCAGGGCGTGTGCAGGAGGCAGCTGATCGATGTTTCTCTCTCATCAATGTTTCTAACTCTCTATCCCGCTCCCTTCCACTCTGTAAAAAAATCAATAAAATATATTTAAAAAAAAAAAAAAGATGAAATAAGTATCAGTAATATATCATTTGGGGGTCAAAATTATTTTTAAGGGCCCAGATAAAGGAAAAGAAAACCAGGAAGGACAAATAGTCAGAGGGGCAAAGATTTATGTACAAGGAGGTTTATTCTAAAATTATTTATTCTAGAAGCAACAAAGATATACTACAATAAAGGAATGGTGAGATAAGGTATAATATAGCCATACAATAGTTAAATAAGTTGTTTTATGCCCATAGCACCCATCAAACATCATCAATTACCAAATAATATTTGAACACATAGGAAATCGTTCAACATAAAATGTTAGATGCAAAAAGAAACTAGCTATTTAGTGTTATTCTCATTTTAATTATATATATGTATGTATATCACATATATCCCCCTCTATATTAACAGATATGATTGGGAGGGTATATATCTTTTTAATTATATCCTAGAGGCCCAGTACATGAAATTTGTGCCCTGCGGGGGGGGGGGGGGTGTCCCTCAGCCGGCCTGTGCCCTCTCGCAGTCTGGGACCCCTCGCTCCTTACTGCCTGCCTGCTCACTGCTCCTTACCTCTCAGCTCGCTGCTCCTTAGCACTGCCTTGGAGGCAGGAGAGGCTCACGCCATCACCACTGCGCTCGCCAGCTGTGAGCCCGGCTTCTGGCTGAGCAGCGCTCTCCCTGTGGGAACGCACTGACCACCAGGGGGCAGCTCCTGCATTGAGCATCTGCCTCCTGGTGGTCAGTGCGCATCATAGTGACCTGTCATTCTGGCTGTTCCACTGTAATGATTGCTTAGGCTTTTATTATATAGATATGTATATGTATCACATATATACACATCTATATTAATACATATGATTATCTCTACAGAGATAATCAATGCTAGCAGTGATTATTTCTGGATGGTAGGATTATAGATGATCAGTATTTGGTTCTTTATAAGTTCTGTATTTTATTGATTTTTTTCCTGCAATAAACATGTTAATTTTATAATTAAAATAAGAAAATTACTTTTTAAAAGAGAGTAAATTAATTTATAGAAAGAAATGATAGAATTTCAAGCAGCAAGGAATGGACATTTTAATATGTGAGAGAGCCTTCTATTATATCATATATCATAGACAACAGTAATTAATAAGTTTCATAGAATGATAATAATGAACCTTTATTGTATACTTACCATTATGCATTAACATACTTTATTATTATTATTATTATTATTATTATTATTATTATTGTTCTGTTTTGTTTAATGCTCACTTAAGGATATTTTTTTCCATTGATTTTTAGAGTGAGCAAGAGGGAGGAAGGGAGGTAGGGAGAGAGAGAGAAAAAAAAGATTGATGTGAGAGAGACACATCAATTGGTTACCTCCCACACAGGTCCTGCCAGGGGCTGGGGATTGAATCTGCAACCCAGGTACAAGCTCTTGACCAGGAATCAAACCTCAACCCTTCAGTGCACAGACCAACACTCTAACCACTAAGTCACACCAGCCAGGGTGCATTAACATACTTTATATTTGTTCTTTCTCTTTTAATCCTTTTAACAGCCCTTTGAAGGTAGGTACTAGAATTATTCTAAAGAGGCAAGTGAGGGTAGAGACGTTAAGTTCATCGGTTAGGGTAAAACAAGCTGCTATAACACAGACCTGAAATCTCATAGGATTATCAAAAAAGAAGATGATTCTTTAATCATTTAAAGTATTTTTCTTAATCATTGGCAGCACCAGAGTGGTGTGGCGTTGAGTTTCCACTCCATGCATGGACGGAGGCCCTGCTGTCTTCAACACATGGCTTCCTAGGTGTCCCTGGATATTCACGTCAGACCAGCAGCAGGGATGATGGAGATAATGGGGGACTGTGCATTTTTGAGGGCCAGAATTCCGACCCACGTCTCAGTGGCTCAATCATGTCATTGCTAACTGCAAGGGAGGCTAGGAAATAGAGTTCCAGCAGGAAAGGGAACTGAGCTTAGAGAATGGCTCTCTAATTTCTGCCCTGTGAGATACTTTACTAGAGATCACACACCAAATAAGTGGAAGAGCAGGATCTAAATAGTCAATCATATTCCAAAGCTGACATTTTAACCACAGCGCTAGACCTACCACTACAGAGGTAAAAAAAAAGTTTAAAAACTGACTCCCTTAGGTGTTGGCTTATAAAGCAGCCATCACTGTCTTTGGAGATGAGATAGATCACCTTTTGTTCTTACTTTTACTTTTTTTTTTTAAAAGTTAGATTTAAAATGGAAGGAGGAGCTAAGATATGGCCAAGGCTAAAATACCCAAGAGTGGGGCAGACATCTACTAATTATAGATAGGGTGAGCTGAGATAGGCGAAGAAATGCTTTCAGTGGCAGTAAGGTGGATTGTAATAGTCTGTAATGCAAGACCAGCAAGTTTGTTATAAACTGATGACAAAGGAAAAGAAAAATTGCTTAGCACATACTCTATCAAGAATAGTGTTCAAATGAGAAAGAGCAGAACAAACATAATTAAGAGGAAATTGGAACTGAGATGCAAAACAATGACCAGTGCGCAGGTCATTGTTCTAGAACATGAATGCTAGAATCACTGTGTCATGAAGGTGCACACGTTCGCCTTCCATTACTCCAAGGATCCAACCAAAATGAAAGGATAGACGGGGACAGGGGAGAAAATGGGCCCAGGCTTCACAGAAGATTGAGAGACTTCCAAGTTTCTGGCAGGTAGAAAGAGGCTGCAAGGGAGCTGACAGCTGAGAGGCAGGGGAAGGTGACAGCCTCCCACCAGCAGCAGGGACAAGGGAGCCGCCTGCCCAGGGGGGTGGGGCTTTGGGTTGAGAATCAGCAGGTCACGTGTGAGCAGTGGGACTAAAAAATGCAAGAGGGGATGGGGAGAGGGGCAGGAGGCATACACATTGCAGGTCTATCCATAGAAGTATCTATCAATGTAAAAATCATAATGTATCTGAAACAAGGTAGAATGTGGAAGGGAGTGGGAAAGGGGGGAGTCAAGTTAGGATGTCAATTTTTATGTAAAATGAATGAGGGTTGAATATTATTTAATGGTGCAATGGTGATTGATAGAAAAACTAAAAAAAAAAACCCAACATTTAAATAAAGCATTGAAAAGAGAGTAGAGCTGTGCTCTCAACAGTCAATATTTCCTGCCAAAATTATAGCAGTTCCCTCCTGATGGAGTCCCCCACTGTACTCTCCAGTTGTGCCAATCTATACTTCACAGTTCTGCAGAGAGCTCTTTTCAGCACACAAATCTGCTTATATTATTTTTTTGCTTACAATTGCCAATAACTCCTATGAATAAAACTCCAATTGCTTAGCCTGCCTCAAGGCTCTCGGGAACGTGCCCCTGCCTGCCCTTTCTTCACCTCCCAGCATTCCCCTTTGCAAGTCCTAGGCTCTTCTCTGAACACTTCATTCTCTCCCCTCCTTCCTGGCTCTGCTTGGAGTGTCTTTCCTGGCTCTCTATTTGACTGAGTTTCACTCACCTTTTAAGATTTATCTAAGCATTATCTTTAGCTGGGGTTAGATATCTCTCTGATTTGGTTAGGAATTAGCTGCAGCTCAAAATCTATTCAGCTAGCTTTTTAAAAGGCAGGCGGAGGAGGAACAGGTGCTCATACACTATTTGAAGGGCTACAGAGCAGGCTCTAGGCTGAGTGTCAGGAGTGACTCCTGATTAACAGTGCAGACCTGGCCCCCAAGGGATTGCTGCCTCTGCTATGGTCAGGAAGCCAGAAAATAAGGGAGGTGCCGCCACAATTCTTAGCTCTGGGTTTACACTGCCTCTGCCAAGGTCCATGTCAGCACAGTGCCCAGGAAGTTGGGGGCTGACACAGGCACTGCTGCCACTGAAAGCTCAAAACAGCCTCCACAGCCGAGCTTGTCAGCATAAACAATGGCAGCAGTAACCAGTGGCCTTTAAGTACCTCAGGTATTTGCACCCAGGTTCCAAGTCTTTCAGTCTCCGCTTCTGTTTGGCAGAGACGAGTTTCATGGGAAATGGAACTGCACAGGAACTGGGAAATGTAGTCCTTAGCTTTCCAGTCCCTAATGTGCAGAAAGGCATGCCAGAAGGAGGAGGGGATAAGAGTTGAGGGAGCCGGCGGGTGTATCTGCCCCTCACTTCCTCATGCCCTCATACCATCATGGAAACTGTTCTGTAGTAACACTTAACTCTCATGTTCTACTTAATTGCCCAATTACTCATCTGTCTCATCTGAATAGACTGTCACCTTCTCAAAGGCAAAAACAATTTCTTATTCACTTCTAAATTGTGCCTGGCACATAGTAGGATTTCAGTAGATGCTTGTTAAATGAATGAATGAATGAATGAATGAACAAGAAATGTCAGCATCATCTTAGAATTCTCCTTTAATCCATGAGCCAGCAGCCCCTATTAATTCTCTGTCCTTCCAACAAGCTCTCATTATCTCACCTATTGTAGCAACCTCATGATGAATTTCTATCACTTTGTTCCATCCTGTGGTATAAACTCTAAATCACCACTTAACTTTCTAAAATATAGATCTTCTCATATCCAGCCTAAAAGCTTCCATTGCCTTTTCCTTTAGGAAAAGGACACATTCCTGAGCATAGCATTCCAAGTCTTCCTCCCTCTGTCCACAGCCTAGTCTCTAGCGACGATCACAGCACGCTCTCCCTCACTACCAGTTGGCTAATTACCCCTCAGTGCAGCCCAAACGCCGAGTTCCCTTGCCGTTGCTCTAGCTGCACAATCATGTCTACCCTTCACCATTAGCTCAGGTGCCACTTATATTAGGGAGTTTTCCCATTTCCTCTCCCCCAACACTCCACATCTGACCAGCAAACAACATTCATCCCTCTCAGACGTTTGAGGTGTTTACACGGTGTTGCTCAGTGCCCTGGAGCCTCCCAGGGGGGTTTCTAGGGCCTCCGAAAGCAAGAGAGGGAGGCTGAGCAGGTGAGGCTCTGAGCCCCCGTCTCTTGTGAGCCAGAGCAGCTCTGCTCAGTCTGATTCGTGTATTATATTTCATGTAGACTATTGAGAAAAAGTTTACATTGCTATGGGAAAAGAAAAAAAATATCGTAAAAGGCAGTTGCTAAAGGACTTTGTACTGTGAGTACAGCAGTCATCCGAATTAATGAAGTTTAATTATGTATGTGTCTGGTACGGCGTCCTGCTCATTTTTAATCCCTTTGTTTAACCTGGTAGAAGCAGCCAATAAAAACTTGCTGAAGAGATAAGGCTTGAAGAAGACATTGGGGTAGACGTCAGCATCATGCAGAGAAGAGGGGAGAGGCTTCTTCTGCTTGACAAAAAGTGAGAACCAAAGGGAATGTTCCAGAGATGGGTGTTTTAGATCCCTATGAACAATTGTCCATTTGACCTAAGCAGTAAGTTCTACCTTGCAAAAGCCTCTGACATTGGAATTGTCTGCCACGAGTGACACACAAGTGGTCTCAGTGTGGGCTGGCCATCCCGCTGAAAGGCTCACAGATCCCTTTGACTTCTGTGCCTCCATCATCTTCTTTTATAATTACAAGTCCCCACTGAGATCCCAGATGGCTTGGTAGCTGGATTTTTCGAGACTGTAATATCAGCAGTATTTTTTTTTAGTTGGAAATTAATTGGCTTCATATTTTGTATTATGGAATCGGTTGCTGTCTGTTTCCGACTAAGGCCACTTTAGAAAGGCAGTCCCGGGACTGAAGGGGTGTCAGATGGGGGAGCCAACGCTGTTACCCAAGCAATGCTGTTGGCATCTTCTGGTCACAGATTTACTGGGCAGCACATTGAGAGGAAAATTTATAGCCTCTGCTCCTTGGTAGTAAGTGGGCATTCACTTGGCTGAGGTGGTGGATTGTGGGGGATTCTGTAATGGTCTCTATGGGTGGTCAGCAGCCACTTGTCAGCAGCATTGGAAGTCAAGAGTTTACTTTGCTGGCTATTTCACATTATACGTTTATTGCAGTTTGATTGAGTTTCCCCATTTGTAGGTTGGGTAATGGTACATTTTATTCCCAGAACAACTAACTTTTTACTGGAAGACAAGAAGATTAGTTATTATTTCCAGGCCTTGGGATCTTTTGTGTGGTGTGTTTGGGAACATATTGGCAAGCAAAACTAGCAATGACCCCAGGACTGCCAGGGTTCTCGGGGAATGTTGACACAGTATACTTAGAAACATTGAAATAATTTGTTTGCTCGCTTAACTGAACCAAATACCTATCTTTCCAGAAATGTTTTATAAGATGGAAAAGTACTAAATGTAGCCTGATAGCTCTGTTTTATTGATGTTATTCTGATTAATTCTTGGAGTCCTGGCTAATATCTTCAGGGAAGAATGCTTAGCACAATTAATTAATTTTACTTCTTTTTACCTTTCTATTTCCAGAAGTGGTTGTTTAATTAAAGGCTCATGGCATACTATTTTTTTTAATGAGGAGAAATGTTTCATTTCATAAATTTTATATATCACATAAGGAAACAAACTCAACAAATAAACTTCGAAGAACATAATTTCATATCAAGACATATCCTCCTTGATCGCTTAGCCTTGTGAACAGAAGACTAAACAAAGTATAATTTGTGAATAATATTATAGATAAGAACTGACTTTGACATTCATATTAAATAAAGGGCTGGCCTACAGCACTGAACAATTTTTGATCATGGAATGCTTTTTCTATAGCAAAATCTGCCCTTTATCCCTTAGTCTCTTGTACATATATATGCACATTCCATGTTTGCTTCCTAATTCTGTTACCCTGTTTCCTCTGTTGTTAGTGGGGCAAAGGAGAAATAACAGTATTTAAAATGCTAGCTCCTGGGATGGGTATTCTTTCGCATCTAACCATCGTTCTGTGGCTAATGATTCCCTTTGAAATTCTGGAAGAATCATTAGGTGTCTCATTTTTCTTAAACCTGATGCTACATTAGCAGGATAGTTTAGTTATTCAGCATTTGCAACATGACTAAGAAAGGAATTTATGTAATTGTCCATGGCTTAAACTAACAGGATTAAAAACCCAGATAGTTTGTGTTACACGCATATGGCCCATTTTCAAGACTAATTACTTGAGATATGCAAATGGTGTCACCACAGAAGCAGCAGAAGGAAATATAAAAATATGTGATATAATTATATTTCAGAGAAGGAATAACCAATTATATTACACAGGCTCAGCTCTAAAAGAATCAAGAAACTTCTTGTGTGTGGCTAAGGATCAAACAGTGCTTTATTTTATGAGTTCGAACAAATAACTTCAGAAACCAAAGTCCAGGATTAAAAGGGCTGTCAGAAGAGATGCAAAATGCTTAGCACAGACACAATCTTTGATGCAAATGTCACAGTTCTAAAAATCGCCTGATAGCGCTGGACAGCCTTTGAAATTTGGTTCTCATGTTGAGCTTGTCAATTCTGCCAGAGGCTTTTCTTAATTCACTTGGGGAGGGGGGTCAGGGAATGTAAAATTTGTTGCTCATTCATTATACGTACAAGGCAACATCTGTTCCCTGCTCATTTTTCATCTGCCTTTCTGCCTTCAGAGTATGTTAAATAACCATAGAAATGAACTTTGTGGTTACGATTTGCTAACCCAAAAGTGAAAACAGATAGATAGGCACATCACCTGGGCTAATGTTCAGCTGAAATGCACCAGCTGTTAAAATACTAAACCCTTTTGTGTTGGTTGGTCAATGGCTACCATCCTGACTCCCAGTGCTATCTGCCCTGGCTGTCCAGCTACCCCCTCCTGGGACTCTAGACTTTTCTATAGCCAGCAACTAAAGAGTTAATGCCTGGCTCAGCAGGCCTCCAGGACCTGCTGGAGCAGTATGTTACATATTTTGAACAACACCCCTACATATCACCTAACTCTCTGGACAGCAGATTTCCAATAAAAGACTGGGATGTTTCTGCCCCTCCATAGTGAGCAGTACAGTAGTCGTCCCCCCGCCACCCCCCCCCCCCCCAACCCAGCCCCAACCTTAACTGCAGAGAATACATCCCAAGACCCCAGTGGATGCCTGCAACTGTGGATAGGATTGAATCCTATATATTCTGTTTTCTCCTGTACATACATACCTACAATAAAGTTTAATTTAAAAGTAATTTCATGGATTAAAAAATTCGTTCTTACCATAGATTTTAGCAAACTCAACATATGATTTTTTTTTTTTATTAAGTCAAGAACTTTCACCTTTTCACTTAAAGGGAGCACTTTCTGGCTTCTCTTTGTTATATCTGAATTGCCAGCATCACTACTCTTGTGCTTTGGTGCCATTAGTAAGTAAAATAAGGGTCACTTGAACCTAAGCACTGTGATACCGCCACCATCAATCTGATAACTGAGATGGCTATTAACTACTAATGGGTGGGTAGTGTATACAATGTGGATACACCGGACAGAGGGATGATTCACGTTCTGGGCACAGGGAGGGGGGTGCAGGGTGCAAGGTTTCTGCATGATATTCACAATGGTGTGAAATTTAAAACTTATGAATTGTTTATTTCTCAAGTTTTACATTTAATATTTTCAAACTACGGTTGAGCACAGGTCACTGAAATCGCAGAAAGCAGAACTGTGGGTAAGGAAAGACAGTTGTATAACATTATCCAGTCAGGGTCCTAACGGGAAAGAGATGGCACACCTAAATTAAGATAATCTGTTGAGAGCCCATTATTTATAAGGCAACTATTTACAAAGATGTGGGTGTGAAAGGGGGTGGGTGGGGAATCACAGGGTTAGTGTAGTAACCCAGGGCTAAGAGTGGCAAAACTGCCCTCATCGTGGGCCCTGGTGGCTGGAGGAATGGCCATGATATAGAGAAGGCTGCCTTGAAAGGAGTGGCCTTAGGTCAAGCACATAGTAGGTCTGAAGCAGGGAGTCTGATAGCCACAGACAACTCGAAATGGGGCCCACGTCCTACGAGTTTCCCATTGGCAAAACCCAGGGTGAACCCAGGAAACTCAGCCAATTGACAAGGTCTGTAGGTTGTGCCTCCTGGGGCAGTGCTCAGAGTGGAGTGGATGGAGAGTAGGGTGAAGGGAAGACAGCCAGCCCACCATCTAATTGTCATCCTTCTATGGAATTTTTCAAAATAGTTCATATCCCACATGAAGTGCTCTTCACAAGGAGAACATGTGAAAGATTTAGCTTGTTTCTTTAAGTTTATTACATTACATTGGGAAATGTACCTCTTTCTGCTTTTTTGACTAATTTCATTCTCCATGTTATGATTAGTACTGTATCAAAGCCAAAGCTCTCAAATGGATTTTTCACAATCAATCAGGTTTACATTTCAGTAGTAGAATGATTAAAAAAAAATAGGTGTGCAATTGTTCAGCAAAGATTCCTGAAAATAAGTGATAGAAACTCCAACAGATGTAATTATTCCTGAGGCAGGGCAGTATAATTGTTTATTCTCAGTATGATTCAAGATTCAGTAGAGTCCTTGTGATGTCTATAAGTGTGAAAATACAGCTCTCTTAGCAACTCAGGAGGTTAAAAAAACCAAAAAACTATCTATCTCAAGGAGGTCACAGTTATCTCTGACCAAACTGACTCATGTTATCTTCCCATGTAAGAACAGATGCTTATTACCTACAGATTGGAAGATGAAAAGATGGATTACAGGACGAAGCAGAACTGCTCTTTTTGGCCTTTGTTGCTTTCCAGCTCCACCTCTGAAAAGTTGAGCCTACAGTAGCCTTGATCAGAGTTGGAGTTGCGCTGCCTCCTCCTTGCCTCTGGGTTCCCACAGTTTTCTGTGGCCACATCCACCCCTCGGCAGCTTCAGACTTTGAGGGAGCATCGAGATGTCAGAGCATTTGCATGGTTAGGCAACAGTGGGAGAAATGATTTTCAAGATGTGGACAGAAAAATCTGATCACTCTGATATAATCAACTTGGGAATGTTGCCACTACCTACTCTATGAGGGACCCCTGGCCACATTAGGATGCCTGAACCAGTTAGTCCCAGGAGTATCATCCTTATCCCCACAGCTGGTGACAGGGAAGAGCTGAGTAATGGATACAACTAGGCAAATTGCTTATGATGGGGATCATATTTGTCTTCAGAGACTTTTGTAAGGACTCTTCAGCACGGTGGTCGCCTGCCCTGGCTGAGGGGCCACTTTCTTTTAGCCAAGGTCCTGGATGACCATGTTTACTCCTTTGTCAACCATAGCTTTTATACACGTGATGATGTCAGCCCTCCTTGGCACTGAACTACGGAAATTATAACATCCCCACCTCCTAAGGATATAATCTAATGCAAAGATATACAAACAGCTTTGTGTTTGCAGAAGTGTTCCATCCAAACAGAGAGGAGAGGAAATGAGTTTTTAAATCATTTGAACATTGAGTTGTTGTTTTTTTCTTTTAATTATATGCCTTAAGTGAGTAGCAAGAAACCTGGATAGTGGAAAAATAACAGGTAATTCCAAGTTCAAAATTTAAGGGCATACTGATTGCTGTTCAGGTGTTGAAGCAATAATAGAATAGGATGTCTACACTGGCCTCATGAAGCCCATGATAAGGATTTAGGAGCACAAGGGGTAGAGAGCAGGGAGTGTTTAGCTGCTGGTGGGAAGGTAGAAACGGGGAAAGCTTTGTAGAAGAGGTGACATCTGAGCTAGATTCTAAAGGATAAATTCCAAGCAGAGGAAACAACCTAGGCAAAGGCATGGGGTGTGAAAAACAGCCTGGGGGGTCTGGAGGGGGAGCAGAGACTTGTGGAGGGTCTGGTGCTAGGAGCTTGGGCTTCACCCAGTAAGCAGTGGGGAGCCATGGCAGGGCCTTAGTCCCAGCATGGACATGGTCAGACGGGCATTTTAGAACCATCAGCCTCATGTGGGTACGAGGAATGAACTAAATATTCCTGTCCCAAACATTTGTATTGGACCTCAGCACATATTAAGTGGCTTTCCAACTTGCTTTAAATTAACAATGAAATTAATTAGATATAAGTCAGAGTCCTACCAAGAGACAGAAACCAACCACGCCAACTGAAACTAATACAAAAGAATATTGAATGTAAACTGTAATTGAAAAATAAAATTTAAAATGAAGAATTAAGACTAAAAGAAAAAGAAAGAAACCAACCACATCAGTTATTTTAATAGACAGAGTGTAACTGAAAAGACAGAGCCCACTAAGGTGGCATGCTGGTAGTAACTGAAGGAAGCAGCTACCCACCTGAGGGCTAGAGGAACAAGGAAGAGGTCAGAATTACTGAAACTTAAACGTTTTGGGGAGGTGGCGTGGGTGGTGAACATGGAAAGAACTGCAAGCTAGAATCAACTGCTGCGACTGTGCTGCACTGCCGCTGCCAGGGTGAAAACGTGAGGCCGGGGAGGCGCCGATAAATAGGAAGCGAACAGAAAGCACAGGAAAGGCAGGCCCCTCTCCCTTCTCCAGCCTGGCTGTCTCCATCCAGCTAACCCCTTCCTGGCAGAGCCTACAAGGAGCAGCAGGCCACAGGGTCCCAGCCCAGAACCACCAGGCAGAGCCTTTCAAGCTTAGTAACTAGCACCATCGCCCTTCCCACCGTGGGCCAATGGATGGAAAGAAATGGGGCAGACATCCTAGGAGCTAGAAATTTCCTAAAACATTAGCAGGTTATCAATAACCTTTTAGGTATAATTACCAATGGGTGCTATTAGCTGTCTTTGTGGCCTCTAATTCACTTTTTTTTTTTTTAATGTCTTGGGACTTACTGCTTTTCCTCTGACACTCCCCCACCCTCACCCCTGGTCTATTATCCTGCAGACCATGGAACTTTAGGGGAAAGCCATGAATGGGTCCAAAGGTGGGCAGTGCCATTTCGGGCCTACAGCCTCATGGCTATCTTCTTAGTCATCTTGGGTTATCTGAGGTACATGTGTCCTTGATAGAAACATCATGCTTCCTGTAGTCACTTCCATGTCATTAACCTCCCGGAAAGTGCTTTGCTTAGTAGGCATTTGTACTTGTTTGTAGAATTGAGTCAGGAGTCTTGGTCATGTGGATTAAGCATTTGATTATGTACTGCTGGTATTTGTCTCCAATTGATTTCAATGTGTACGTCGTGCCTCACCACCAGATGACAGTCTTCTTGAGGGCAGATCTGTGTGGTAGGAGAGCATGGATTTGGAGTCAACAGTTTAGGTTCAAATCCCAGCTCTGACACTTCATAAGTTAAGTAAATCTCTCTAAACCTTTGTTGCCTGCAAAACAGAGGATAATATCTTTTTTTTTTTTTTTTACCAGGCTGTCATAATGAAAGGAAATGAAATAACACAGAATCTGGTACTTAATAGGTGCTTAATAAGTTACTTTCCTTTATCTGATATCTCTTATAACATACCTCATTATGTTAGAAACACAATAAACAAAAAAGAAAAAAGGGACACAGTAACACGGGTGACCTGGCATATCAAAATAGAGAAGCCATGGAATCCTTTTAGGAGAGAAATCAAAATGTCCTCATATAATTTCCCTCCTCCCCACTTATCTGGAACATTGGGTACAGCAATAACTGTTTTAAAAATACATAATGGCTGGAAGTTATTTCTGAAGAGGAAGGTCGTCTTCAATGTGTGTAGACAAGAGCGGCCGGATACTGTGTCAGAACAATAGCTATGCATTGTGTCCTTTTCAAAGCTGGCCCTGGCAAGCTAGTGTTCCAGTGTCGTTCCCACACAAACAAATCTCAGGCAGAATTTCCATGACCCTGTGGGTTGGTGTAAACAACTCGCTGCAAGAGCTTTTTCCATCTATCCCCATGTCATTCATTTAAACACCCAGTGCTTTCCGTGGAGTCTTGTAAGCACAGCTTAAGAATTAATGACTTTTTTAAAAACAAACGCTCATCGGCCCCTCCTCTCAGGATTGTGTTTTATTGCTGAGCACATATGGTAAACAGCTCGGTTCCTTCCACCAGAGCTGTGGATGGGAGATTCACGGCTGAAGGAAGAGTCCTTTAAAGGCACCAAAGTATTAGCAGGCTGGCTGAGGCCTGCAGGCTGCCAGGGGTCCTGCCTCCTGGGCCAAAGGATAATGATAGGCTTTTTATTGTTAAGTAGTAGTTAGCACTTGATGGCACTTAATATTTGCAGTGACCTTTACAGCTATTGTTGTTGGTTATTCCTCCCAGTGGCTCTTTGAGTTATGACAGACCTATTTTTACTCAAGTCCACCAACTCCCTCCCCTTCCACTACAGTCCCCAAAGCAGTGGCGTTCTCTGTTCATGGTTCTGACATTCATTTAGATGTAAGCTTCATTTGTTCATGAGCAGTGACCTCAGTAATAAAGAATATTTTCAAGTAAAAATAATATTAAATACATTGCATTTAATATACTCAGTGTGAGTTAGATCATGTCACTTGTCTGCTTTAAACCCCACAATAGTTCCCCATCTCACTCGGTGTAAAAGCCAAAGCCTTTACAATGGCCTGCAAGACCTGCCACCCTCCCTCACTGTTGGAACCTCACCCCCTAATCCTCAGCCTCTCTCTACCCTTGCCCCGGCCACACCTGCCTCCTTGCAGCTTCTCCAACACGGAGGGTTTTGTCCCAGGCCTTTGGATTGAATGTCTCCTCTGCCTGAAATGTCTTTTCTCCGCACACCGACATGGCTAACTCACTCATCTCCTTCAAGTCTTTGCTTAAATGTCACCTTCTCCAAAATATCTGCCCTGCTCGCTGAATTTAAAACCGCACTGTGATCAAGTCCTTAAAGCCTCCTAATGTACCACATAATTTACCGTTTATTTCTCCCCCCCTCTCCCCCCATGAGACTGTAAAATCCACAAAGGTAAGCATCTTGCCCTAACTGCTTTGGTTCAATGGATAGAGCATCGGCCTGGGGACTCAAGGGTCCCAGGTTTGATTCCAGTCAAGGGCATGTACCTTGGTTGCAGGCACATACCCAATAGGGAGTGTGCAGGAGGCAGCTGATTGATGTTTCTCTCTCATCCCTCTATCCCTCTCCCTTCCTCTCTGTAAGAAATCAATAAAATATATTTTAAAAAAATAAAAAAAGGTAAGCATCTTTTTCACTGCTAGATACCAAGTGCCTAGAACAATGCACATAGAAGGCATGTATAATATTGCTGAGGGATCAACTACTACTCTGAAGGTCATTACCACGAAATTCGGCCTACAGACTTAGGATGTGTCTTGAGATGTAGCTTATCTTTATATTCCTTAGCAATAGTTCCTATGCCCACTTACAACAAACAATTCATTTTGATAGCAACCCCATAAAGATAAATGAAACACAGATTCTTAAGGTTGCAAAGAAGCATAAAACCTAAGGGTTGCAGCCCAGGAAAAGACCTTACAGGTTTTCTAATCCAAAACCACCTATTCTGATCCCATCAACAGCATTGCCATGTTGCATTCATCCCCTTTTCCATCTTCACAGGGAGGTAGAGTGGGTGCTCAGTGGGTGGTAACTACTCCTGTTATGACCTGGTGTGGTTTGAAGTCCCCTCCCTATTCTGATTTTTCTCCTCTAGTTCATTTAGGTCTTAGGATTTCGATGCCCAGAAAAGTGCATGGTACACCAGGTGGGTTTGAATAAAGCAGAGTGGAAGGGGACAATCACCTCCCACAGGGAGGGAGGTCCCTATTAGAAGATCTCTAAATGCGGTCCTGTTACCTGCAGTCAATCCTGTCTTAGTCATTTACGCTGTCTGTAGTTATTGAAATTACTGTCAGTCAAATCCTCAACAGCTCTTTACTTAGCCTGTTCCTGATCCACCTCACTTGGCCTGTCCTTGGATAATTGATTTTCTCTTTTTCAAAAATGTCCTTTTCTTTTATTTCTGGTTTCTTAAGTGCCACATGTTTGTTGTGGAATCTTTGACAAATGCAGAATTTCACAAAGAAGGAAATTAAAGTCACAATGAATAGCATGATCTAGAAATAGGAATTATTAATATCTAAATCTAGATATCTTTCCAGTATATATGTGTTTCTTTTTTATAAAATTAGGATCACACTATTCAAAATATATTCTGAGTCTGCTATTTCTCACCATTTTCTCCCTGCCTAAGCCACCATCATTTCTTTTTTAAAATGCTGCAAAATTATTAATACCCCCAAAATTGGTTTCCCTGTTTCTATTCTAACTCTCCACAGTCTATTCTCCAGTGTGATCTTTTAAAATCATAACCGTCCTGTTCACAACTGTCCAATGGCTTCCCAAATCACATAACATAAAACGCCATGCTTCCCCTGGCTGGCAGGGCCGTGCGTGCTGAGGCCTCTCCAACCTCATTCCCTCCTCCTCTCCCCATTGTGTGTTGTGCTCCAACCTCCTATACTTCCTCCAGTCCAAGTCCTTTCCTGCCTTTGGGCCTTAGCTCTTCCCAGCATTTCAGTCCACTGGTCAATACCATCCCTCAGAGACCACCTTCCTCAGGGAGTACCTCTGTCTCCATCACCCCCACTCCCTACTCTGATTCATATTCTTCATTGCCTTAATTATTCTTCTGTAACATGATTTTGGTGGCTGTAATATTCCATCATATCTATACACTATCAATCCCCTACGGTTTGACTTTTAGGTTGTTTTCCTCATTGGGTATTATAATGTATAGCAAATACTTTATTTTTATAGCTTTCATTGTGTAAGATCCTACCATTTTAGCTTGATAGAGGTGGTGGGGATCCTGATAGCTTCTGTAATCAGTACTGTTCTGAATGTTTTTATACATACTAATTTAATCTACCTCATCCAGTGAGGTAGATACATTTTTTTGTGGCTTGTTGGTAGGTATACAGTTTTTAAATTTTATTTTTAATTACAGTCTACCTTCAGTATTAATTTGTATTAGTTTCAGGTGTACAGCACAGTGGTTAGACAATCATATGCTTTACAAAGTGTCCCCCCCCCCACCCCAATACATCAAGTGCTGACCTGGCACCATACACAGTTATTACAGTATTATCGACTATATTCCCTATGCTGTACTTTACATCCGGTGACTATTTTTAACTACCAATTTGTACTTCTTAATCCTTTCTCCTTTTTCACGCCATCCCTCAAACACCCTCCCATCTGGCAACCATTAGTCTGTTCTCTGTGTCTATGAGTACTTTTCAATTTTTTGTTTGTTTTTTCTTCTTTAGATTCCATATATAAGTGAAATCATATGGTATTAGTCTTTCTCTGACTTATTTTACTTAGTATAATACCCTCTAGGTCCATGCATGCTGTCACAAATGATAAGATTTCATTCTTCTTTTGACGGAGTAACATTCCATTGTATAAATGTGGTATTTTTTTACCCATTCCTCTATTGATGGGCACTTGCTTTGCTTCCATATCTTGGCTATTGTAAATAATGCTACAATGAACATAGGGGTGGATATATTCTTTTGCATTAGTGTTTTGGATTTCTTCAGCTGTATTCCCAGAAGTAGAATCACTAGGTCATAAGGCAGTTTCATTATAAATTTTTTGAGGACTCTCCATTCTCTTTTCCACAGTGGCTGCACCAATCTGCACTCCCACCAATAGTGCACATGGGTTCCCTTTTCTCCAAATCCTCACCAACACTTGATTTTTGTTGAATTATTAATTATAGTCATTATAACAGGTGTGAGGTAATATCTCGTGATTTTAATTTGTATTTCTCTGATGATTAGTGATCTTGAGCATATTTTCATATCTATTGGTCTTCTGTATGTTCTCTTAGGAGAAATGTCTTTTCAGGTTCTCTGCCCATTTTTTAATTGGATTATTTGTTTTTTTGGTGTTGAGTTGTATGAGTTCTTTATAAATTTTGGATATTAATCTCTTATCAGATGTATCATTGGCAAATATGTTCTCCCATTCAGTGAGTTGTCTCTTTATTTTGTTGATGGTTTCCTTTACTGTACAAAAACTTTTTAGTTTGATATAGTCCCATTTGTTTGTTTTTCCCTTGCCTGAGGAGATATATCAGAAAAAATATTGCTATGAGAAATGTTCAAGGTTTTATTGCCTCTTTTCTTCTAGGAGTTTTATGGTTCCAACTCTTACATTTAAGTCTTTCACCCATTTTGAGTTGATTCCTGTAAAGGGTGTAAGAGATGGTCTAGTTTCAGTTTTTCTAATACCATTTATTAAATAGATTGTCTTTACCCCATTGTATGTTCTTGCCTTCTTTGTTTATTCCTGGGTTCTCTATTCTGTTCCATTGATCTATGTGTCTGTTTTTATGCTAGTACCGTGCTGTTTTGATTACTATAGCCTAGTAGTATACTATAGCCTCAGGTAACATGATACCTCCAACTTTGTTCTTCTTTGTCAATGTTGCTGTGACTACTTGGGGTCTTTTGTGGTTCCATATAAATTTTTTGGAATTTTTATTTTAGTTCTGTGAAATATGCTATTGGTAGTTTGATAGTAATTGCATTGAATCTGTAGATTGCTTTGTGTAGTATGGACATTTTAATGATGTTAATTCTTCTTATCCATGATCATGATATATGCTTCCATTTATTTGTATCTTCTTCAGTTTCTTTCTTCAGTGTCATATAATTTTCCAAGTACAGGCTTTTTATCTTCTCAGTTAAATTTATTCCTAGGTGTGTGTTTTTATGCAATTGTAAATGGGATTGTTTTCTTAGTATCCATTTTTGATAGTTCCCTGTTGGTGTATAAAAATGCAACTAATTTCTGAATATTTTGTATCTTGCTACTTTACTGAATTTATTCCTCAGTTCTAGCAGTGTTTTGGTGGAATCTTTAGGGTTTTCTATTTACAGTATCATGTCATCTGCAAATAATGACAGTTTTACTTCTTTAATTTCAATTAGGATGCCTTTTATTTCTTTTTCTTGTCTGATTGCTGTGGCTGGGACTTCCAATACTCTGTTGAATAAGAGTGGTGAAAGTGGACATCCCAATCTTATTCCTGATCTTAAGGGACACACTTTCAGTTTTTCTCCATTGTGTATAATGTTAGCTTTGGGTTTGTCATACCTGACCTTTATTATGTTAAGGATGTTCCCTCTAATCCCACTTTGCTGAGAGTTTTTGTCATAAGTGGACACTAGATTTTTTCTAATGCTTTTTCTACATCTATTGATCATATGATTTTTATCCTTCATTTTGTCTATGTGGTGTATCATGTTAATTGATCTGTGGATATTGTACCAACCTTGCATCACTGGAATAAATCCCACTTGATCATGGCTTATGATCTTTCTAATGTATTGCTAATATTTTGTTGAGGATTTTTGCATATATGTTCATCAGGGATATAGGCCTATAATTTTCTTTCTTTGTAGTGTAATTATCTGGTTTTGGAATTAGGATAATGCTGCCACATTAAATGAGCTTGGAAGTCTGTGGTTCTCTTGAAACTTTTGGAATGGTTTGAGAAGGATAGGTGTTAGTTCATCTTTGAATGTTTGCTGAAATTCACCCGTGAAGCCATTTGGTCTAGGACTTTTGTTTGTCAAGATTTATTTTCTTACTGCTTTGATTTTGTTAGTATAAATTGGTCTGTTCAGATCTTCTGTTTCTTCTTGATTTAGTTTTGGAAAATTGTATGTTTATAAAAATTTATTAATAATTCCAAGTTGTCCAATTTTTTGGTATATAGTTTTTTGTAATATTTAAAATAATACTTTGTATTTCTTTGGTGTTAGTTGTTACTTCTCCTCTTTCTTTCTGATTTTATTTATCTGGGTCCTCTCTCTTCTTTTCTTGATGAATCTGTTTAAAAGTTTATCAATAGTGACTATTTTTTCAAAGAAACAGCTCTTTGATCTTTAGTATTATTTCATTGATCTTTAGTATTACTTTTTTTACTAGAGGCCCGGTGCATGGATTCGTGCATGCAGTGTGTGTGTGTGTGTGTGTGTGTGTATGTGTGTGTGTGTGTGTGTGTGTGTGTTGGGGGTGGGGGTGATGAACTCCTTTAGCTTTCTCTTGTTTGGGAAGTTCTTTATGTCTCCTTCAATTTTAAATGATAGCCTTGCTAGGTAGAATAGTCTTGGTTGTAGGTCATTGCTTTTCATCACTTTGAATATTTCATGCCAATCTCTTCTGGCCTGAAATGTTTCTGTTGAGAAATCAGCTGACAATTTTATGGCAATTCCCTTGTAGGTAACTACCTGTCTTTTTATTGCTGCTTTTAAGATTCTCTCTTTGTCTTTAACCTTTGCCATTTTAATTATGATGTGTTTTGGTATGGGCCTCTTTGGATTCATCATGTTTGGGACTCTGCATGTCCTGGACTTGTGTGTCTTTTTCCTTCACCAGGTTAGGGATTTTTTTAGTGATTATTTCTTCAAATAGGCTCTCAATCTCTTGTTCTCTTTCTTATCCTTCTGGTACCCCTATGATGTGAATGTTGTCACACTTCATGTTGTCCCAGAGGCTCCTTATACTACCCTAACTTCAATTTTTTTCTACTCTTATGGGGTATTTTCTGCTACCTGGTCTTCTAAATTGCTGATTAGATCCTCTGTTTCATCTAATCTGATGTTGGTTTCTTCTAGTGTATTCTTCATTTTTGATGGTGTAGTCTGCATTTCTGACTGGTTCTTTTTTATGATTTTTATGTTCTTTTAATGCTTGCTATCTTTTTGTTGAAGTTCTCACTAAGTTCCTTGAGCATGCTTATAACAATTGTTTTCAGCTCTATTTTTTGTTTTTACAAACAAAAAGTAAATGGTATTTTGCTTTTCTCTATTTTATTTAGTTGTTTTTCTGAAGGTTGTGGGGGGGCGGTTCTGTTCTCTTATTTGTGGCATGTTTCTTTGACTCTCAATTTGGCTACCTCTCTGTATTTGTTTCTGAATATTAAGTATATCTTCTATGTTTCTAGGTCTTGGTATGATGGCTTTATATAGTAGGTGTCTTGAGGGGCTCAATGGCACAGTCTCCCTGATCTCCTGAGTTAGGTGCTCCATAAATGTCCCTTGTGTGAGTTATGTGATCTCTCCTGTTGTAGTTGAGTCTTGGTTACTATTGGCCCATCTGTGGTTGGAGCTGACCCTCAGGCCTGCTGACTATGAGGACTGATCATGAACACAGTGTACGAGCTGCTGTGCAAGGGCTCACCCACGAAGTGGAATTCACTCAGCAGGGTCAGATACCTGCTGATATCTCCCTTTGGGTGTGCTGCTTGTAGAGGTGGTTGGGTTGTGTTCTGATGTGGTCTGAAGCCCACCGCCAGGTGTTTTGGATCTGTTGCCTCTTGGGAGGGACCCTGGTTCGGGTCAATGTCAGGCACTGCCTGTGACTGGGCCTGAGCTGCCTGTTTGGAGCTACAGAGTGCCCACAGGTGTTGGCTGCCTCTGCTAGTTCTGGGTGTGTGTGGGAGGGGCCAAGCTGCACACGAAGGCCAGGTTCCACCAGCACCTAGCCCAGGTGCAGGTCAGCAAAAGGCCCAAGGCACTCTGAGATCTGCCTCCACTTGCCCACTACTTGTTAGGCTCAGTCACTGAAAGAGCCTCTGGTGGTACACAAGCTGCATGAGGTAGGTTCTCAGTGAGTCATGAGTAGGGGCGAGTGGTGTTCACTAGATTGATACAAATTCAAACTTGGCACCAATGCTGGGGCTGATGCCAGTCAGTAAAAGTCTCAGGTTACACCAAGGCCAACCACCACTTAACAGGTGCCTGCATATCTTCATGGTGAGGTGGGTTTTTGAGTTGCCAGTGGGAGAGTGGGAGGCTAGCAGAGTTCATTGGGACCAAACAGACTGAGATTTGCCTGTGTGAAGGGGTTGGCTCTGCACAGGACCGGTTACACCAGGAGGATGTGTGAGGGATAAAATGGCCCTTGTGCTAGAGCCACAAAACTCAGTCTCTCTCAGATTCTGCCCAGACTTCCTAGAGAGCCTTCCAAGAGAGTTTCACTCGGGGGCCAGGCTGGCTGCAGGGCAGGAGCTCAGCAGAATGGGACCGGTGGATTCCCTGGGTGGGTGGGTGGCAGTGCAGGTTAGTGGTGCAGGATGGAAGGGAATAGACCGCGCCCCAGAGGCACACAACTCAGTCTCTGCCACCCCAAGTCTGCCCAGACCTCTTGTTGCTCCCTCCAAGAAAATCTATACCACAGAGCCAAGCAGCTGACTCCTCGGCTCAGCAGGGTGGCGCAGCAGGAAGTCAGGAGGGTGGGGCTGTTGCATTCCCCCCAGGCTGATGCCATATGGAGAAGAGTGTTTGACTCAGGAAAGACGGCTTTTGTGAGTGGCGTGGGAGAGGGACTCAGCACAGGGACCCTGGCAGCTGGCTCTTCAACTCTCCCTGGAACCACACAACCCAGACTTTCTTCCCATGACTCCAGTTGGCTCTGAGCCGCCATCCCTCCCCTGGAGCCCAGGATGAGTGGCTGCAAATGAGAATTTGTGTGTGGCTCTTTAAAAGGGTGCCTGGGTTTCTAGCAGATTCTTGTCTCTCCCTGGCGGACAGAATCCCCACTGATTTTCATAGCTAGATGTTATGTGGGCTTCTCTTCCCAGCTCTGCTGGGAGCCCGGCATGGGATTGAGACCCCACACTCCTCAGGGGGCAACCTTTGCAGCTGAGTAATCCCTCCAGATTCTCAAGTGGGTGTGGGGCCAGCCCTTTTTGTGTCCCTGCCCTTCTTACTAGTCTTGATGTGGTTTCCTCTGTAAATATTTGGTTATAAGACTTCCGTTATAAGCCTTCCGTTGGTTATTCAAGCTGATTGTTCTATATTTTAGATGTAATTCTAGTTTGGTCCTGGGAGGAAGTAAGTGTAACTTCCATCTACTCCACTGCCATCTCGGGTCCTGGTAGATACAATTATTGTCCCCATTTCTAGATTGGGAAATTGAGTCAAAGAGTATAAATAACTTTAAAATCACACAACTAAAAAGAAGTGGAGCTTGGATCCAGACACGGGCTCTCTGCTTCCACAGCAGTGCTCCAACCCTCCTTCACCCCACCAGTGGCCTCCAGGTCTTTCTCCCAGCAGATGTCAGCAAACGCCCTTTGTCCTGCAAGTCAATGCCCCTGTCTGTATAGAGAGGCACTGAAGACTGAGGGCACCGAAGGCATTGGAATCCCTCCACAGACTGATACTAACCTGTTCTCCAGTCCTCTTTGGGGTTGTAGTTGAACCACTCGGAGTGTTCCTAATTGTGCAGTCTTGGAGCCTGTATTTTTCTACCTGGTTCGCAAAGAGACTGTGCAGCCTTGTTTCTTACTATTTCCTAACTCTATAATATCTGTGCCACAAATTTACCATCTGAAGAATGCAGTGAGAGAGATGAGGTTGGTCTGACCAGCATTCATTTTTCTGGCTCAACACAGTCTTCTAATCTGGGCTAGAATTTTGCTAAAGTCTCTGTTACTAAAATTGAGACATTTGTCCCTCTGCAAGTCTCTGGAAGTTCTACCATGCTTCCTAAACTCATATGTTATCAGAGTGCCACGCTTTCAGATGTTATAACCATGAATTCGTGTCCGTTAGCGTCCTAGGGCTACTCATTTTGCCGTCCGTGTTGCAGTGAATATTTGGGTGCATGGATAGACAGTGCTGAGATATAATTCATCAGAGCCTCGAGACAAATGCAGCAGCCAGGTGCTCTCCTCCTATCTCTTCACTATCTCAGACTTTAATTTCCTCTTGGCCCTGTTTTTGTTCTCCTTTCTGGCCCACAGATCCTTCTTCTTGATAGAGCAGATGGAAACAAACTAGATGAGTAATTCTGTTTCACTGTGTCATCTCTAAATTAACTGTGTCATCTGCCCGAGCATAGGCCAACCCTCCTCTTGTTCTTTTCTTGTTCTGAACATACTCCAGTGACTCCTATTGTTGTTCTATGTGTGCATTAACCCCAAGCCCAGCCTTCCACTTCCCTGACTTGATTCCTTCACTTATGTCATTCCTTTGTATCTGCTCTTGGCTACAGATTCCTCCCTCCTGCCTTTGTAAGTGTCCTTGTCATATGTGAGCTCACTGGAGACATAGGGATTTCTTTGGATAACAGCCTCTCTTCTTCCTCTCCAGAGTTAGGTGTGAGTAGGTAGTCAGAAATGTATTATGTGGAGTCTCTGGTTTTTCTAGAATCCATTTGTATGCTTAGACTGGAGCATAATCTAATTAGACTAATTCATCTAATCTAGATGAGAGCCTCTGACCATAGGATCAAAGAGCATCTAGCCTAGTGCCTTACACATAGGAGGCCTGCAGTAATGGTGACAACAACAGTCCATTTTTATTGAGTGTTTACCATGATGGAGGCACTGTTCATTATCTCCTTTAATTATCACAGTCAACGTATAAGGTAGGTCCTGTTCTTCATGATTATAGTGAGCAAGTTGAGATACAGGGAGGTGACGTTTGCACAGCTGTGAGGGCAGAGCCAGGGGCCTGACCCAGCCTGTCCAGATTCCGGAGTGTGCACTTTAACCTCCATGTGATGCTGCCCTCGGAGTTTGTTTAAGACCATGAATCACACCTTCTTTTCCCTGGACTTGTAGAGCTCTATTTTCCCACAGTCCCAGGAACACAAACTGCTATATTCCCTTCTTCAGCTCTTACAAATCATATGATGACAAGGTCCTTTTTCTCTCCAAGAGCCAGTCACCTCCACTCTGTCATCCATCTAATTCTCCGTCATTGGCCAAAAATAGCTCCAAGCAGCAGCTCTCTTCGCTGCATTCTTGTCCTTCTGTGACGTGGGATGGTCAGCAGAGCAAGGCTTAAGGGAAATAGCTGATCTGCTTCTGGCAGAGTGTGACTCCTATCAGACCCCTGATGGTTCTTCTATCACCCCTCAGCCTGCAGAGAGCAGGCCTGATGATGGGGTGACAGGTGCGCCCAGCCAGGTGGGCCTGCGGGGAGCTGGCCCTCTGTCTCGTCCCCTCGTCACTGAGATTTTCATACTCTGGGAATATTACTTTGACAGTTTTTCTTCAACTATGATTTACATGCCACCTACTGTCAAAAAGAATGTGAAATTATTTATAATAAAACATGTCTAAAATAGGACAGTTAAAACACATTTTAAAGAGAGAGACAGTCCATGAAAATACTCACTAGTACTTCCTCATCTCAGCAAGCCTCAGGGTAAAGCAGCAGAGGAGCAATTGCATGGGTTAAACCTAAATTCAGAGTAGCTAGTCTGCCCATGGGTCATACCCAGAGTAATTCATCATTGTCATCAGCAAAGAACCATAATAAATTTGTCTTTAAACTTTAATACCTAATTCACACGTTACACACACAGAACTCACACTATCCATTTGTCTTTCTGCTATTATTTTTAAGCACAGAATTGGTATAAGTCACAGTGGAACCTTTCAAAATTACCACATTTGCTTCAAGGGAAGCTGATTCTATGGCCTAGCTGCTGAACATGATTTCCAGTAGGGAAAGGCTGATAAGGAATGAATGAATGAGTGTGCACATGGTCCCCTAACACCAGTGAATCAGTCCCACACTGGCTGTGCCACAGACAGTTCATTTATTAAAACAAGGTGTGTCCGCTAGCAGCACATCCCATTCCGACGGAGGCTGGCACTGGGGGAGTTCCAGGTCAGACTGATAGCCAGCAACATGACTCAGGACATCATAGGGCAGGGCAAGGAGCACAGTGACTTTGTTAACCCCGTCCAGACAGTCACCTAAAACCACCTTGGTAGTTTCACATACGACTATGTCCATTCTACAGCCAGATGGGAAAATAGAGGAGAAACTTTGTCAGTGCAGGGTGGGCTTGTGAATTTCTATGCCATCAGAGGTGTCACAGCACTGAAAGTGACCAAGTGAATCAGAGCAGAGGACTCTGGTGGGCATTTTCCTGGTTCCCTACAATTCTAAAGGGACATTTCTATAGTTCACCGAGTGAAATCAGAGTGCTAAGGCAACCTGGAAACTAATTACTGGCCAGGTTCAGTTAAAAACAAACAGGTGTGCACAGTGAAATATCAGGCAAGAGAGCTCACTAAAACTCTCTTAGTTCTTTCTGTTTCCCTGATGTGTAGGTATTTAGGTAGATCTAAGTATGTAGGTATTTATGGGACAAGTAGTAGTTATTTGTTGTGGGCAGTAAAATCCTGTCTTCATGGCAGATCCATTTACTCCCAGCTCACATGGCTTTAGCGGATCTCCAGAGTAAACAGAAGGTACAGCAGTGACAGCTGGCACCCGGTTCACTTCCGTCTGTGCAGTTACTGTTTATAGGGAGCCACAAACTCAGGGAACGAATCACAACTTAAACCAGGTAGGAGGACCCCGAGCAGGGCTTTGTGGCTTTGGGAGTAGAACATAGTCACACATCTTAATAGATAGCATGAACCAAACTGTAGTAACATGGAATTTTTAGAGCTCTACGGAACTTTAGATGTTGTCCAGTCTAAAAAACAGTCCTCATTTTATAGAGCTGGAACCAGACACAGGTTAAATATTAAATTCCTCGCCTACGTCACAAAACTAGTTAGTAGCAGAAATGGGATGACAGTCCTTGTCTCTCGCTGCAAATCCAGGTGTTTTTCGGCCACGGTGGGTTCAGGCTTGGGAAGTTATACTCCAAAGCCAATCTACTCACAAAAACAGCGTCTGTAATTCAGTTGCGCTGTTGCTGAATAGAGTTTTCTCATTCCTTAGTTTTGGTCTGAGCAGCTTGGATTCCTACTGGTGTGGGAAACGGAGTCAGGCAAGTAGAGCCTTCTTTTCCATTAAAAAATAGAACTGCTTATTAACCATAACAAATGGGAAAGAAATGGGAAGAAGAAACAAATGCTTATTAGGTACCAACTCTGTGGCAGGCACCGTGCTGGAGGGCACTTCACAGCAGCCCCTGCGGCAGGTCTGGCCATCCCTCACGGTGCCAGAGAACAGCTCCAGGATTTATTCTGTTCCACAGCGTGTGACCGCCACTATTCTACACTGCCTCCCTTAGCATAATTAATAGGTGTTAATACGGCTAAACTAGGTTTATACTGAGGTGTAAAGACACATATATTGTATCTTATTTGTTAACTTTTCTCAATCAATCACCTTTAAAGCAGCACTAATTCCATCTCCAAGCTAAAATTCACCATCATTAAAGCTCCTTTTGAACCTCGTTCGGCCAGGAATTTGCCCAGAGTTATGTAACTCTGGGACAGCTTTGCACCAAGAGCGTGGCAGGAAGCTTTCACTTACCGGGTAAGAGAGGAGATTCGCCATCTGCGTGAGTCCTCTTCTGCTTAGCACGTCTGGCTTCTTCCTCAGCAGAGATGTGGACCCCCTCTGTGAGTTATTTTGGGTACCATGTCCTGCTCTCATGGTCAGGAATCTGAATACTTAGGTCCGCTGGATATTATTTTGTCTTTCATAAACAGATAAGAGAAAGGCCACAGCGATATACAATGCGTCGGTCTGGCTCCCTTAGATTCTGTCTGTGGAGTTCCCTTTTCTAGGAAGCTAACATTTACTGAGTACTGATGTCCCAGGCACCAAACTAAGCCTTTTCTCTGGATGGTCCCCCTATAAGCTCAGAGTAACTCATGTCGCACCTACCTGTTTCACGAGGTGTAAACTCCTTAGGAAGGTCAAACAGCTCAGTCAGGTTCATACAGCCATCAGGAAGCAGGGCCAAACTTCAAACCCAGGCTGTGTGTGCAAACCCCTGAGCTTTCAAACCCCTGGGCGTGCTGCCTCCTGACTCTTTGTTTTTTGTGCATTTCTCTGGTAAGAAGTTTTCCCTCCACCTGACCATTTTTTTCCATAGTTCTTGCTCTTGGAACAGATGATTTCCAAGGTCCCTTCGAATATTGAAATTCCATGACTAATTAAAGTTATAATTTATGCAGTTTGATTAATTTACACTAATGCCTGAATTCATTTGTGACATTAATTCTTTTACTGAAGGTTCCAACAGCTTTTGGTTTACTTATAGATCTCTTAATGCTATAGAAATCATGCTGCTTTCCCCAGAATTTTTAAAATGTAAGGTTTAAAAACTTATCTGAAAAAATTTTACCATGTGCACAACATATCAATTTTCCATATGGGCCAAAATAGTCATTCTAAGCTCCTGTTCTCTTGATTGCCTTTCCCTAGTCTCACAGACACCGTGCTAATTGCTTGCAGCTTCAGGTCCTTTTTAACATGAGGTAACAATTTGAGCGTCTTGCATTTGACTGCTGCGTTTGTTAGACATGCCAGGCCTGGAACTGGCGTTGGCTCTTCAGGATGCCGCATCCACACAGAGATCAACTCATCTGAACCTGGAGAAGCTTCTGGAAGAACCTCCCATTGTGCTCCTCTCAGACTTGGTATGACCAGCAGTGTGACAGATCGTTTCCACAACCCTGGCAGCCCGGGCACTGGCCCTTTGGACCAGGTCAGGCACTGAGTCCTCCCAGCGAGCTGTGCGTGTAGAAGAATGGTTCTGGGAGGGGTGTTTATTCACAGACCTCTCCAGTGTCTGAGTGGCTCTTTGCAGCTGAAAACAGACTCCACTGGGGATACATCTGAAGTTCATTCTGACTGGGTTGAGAGACAAAGAAGACCAAAAAGAAAGGAAATGACAGGATTCTGTATTCTCTGTCATTAGAGAGCCATGGGCATAACTTTGGAGAATATCTGGACCTTCTTTTGCTCACACCTCTTTGTAGTTCTGGTCATTGGAGTCGGGCAAGCTTGGGTTCCAACCAAGCTGCGCTATTAATGGCTCTGCGGTGATGAGAACATCACTTGACCATCCAAACCTCAGTTTCCTCATCCGTAAATTGGGATAACAGTACCTCCCTCCTGGTGTGTTTGAGGACATGAGATGATGCTGCTGAAGCTCCGGGCTGTCTGTGCTCTACCGTGGCTACAGGTGCTGTTTGACTCCCTCCTTCCCCTCCCCAATCAATACAGGACCCACTCCTCTAGAAGAATAAGGTTCCTGCAAACTAGCATTTTAGGAGCCTTACACAGCTGTGTGCCATGCAGTGCATGTGTGTTTGATGAGTTTTCAGTAAATCTAATTTCAAAATCAGATTTTAAATATACTTTGGGAGATACAGAAAGGTGTCCCATATCAGGTTGCTTTATAAAGACTACAATACTTAGGCTTTTTAGAAATTGTATTTTCACAGAATTGGACCTCCCACCCATGACTCCCTAGAGCAGTGGTTCTCAACCTTCCTAATGCCGCGACCCTTTAATACAGTTCCTCATGTTGTGGTGACCCCCAACCATAAAATCATTTTCGTTGCTACTTCATAACTGTAATTTTGCTACTGTTATGAATCGTCATGTAAATTTCTGATATGCAGGATGTATTTTCATTGTTATAAATTGAACATAAATAAAGCATAGTGATTAATCACAAAAACATTATGTAATTATATATGTGTTTTCCGATGGTCTTAGGCGACCTCTGTGAAAGGGTCGTTCGACCCCCAAAGGGGTTGCGACCCACAGGTTGAGAACCGCTGCCCTAGAGGAACAAGAGCAATGAGCAAACAGCTCGCCTCCTGAGACACTGGGCCACTCCTCCTGGTGTTTCTCCTAGAGCAGCCCTCGGGCCGGATCCGGCCCGTTTGAAATGAATAAAACTAAAAAAAAAAAAAGACCGTACCCTTTTATGTAATGATGTTTACTTTGAATTTATATTAGTTCACACAAACACTCCATCCATGCTTTTGTTCCGGCCCTCCGGTCCAGTTTAAGAACCCATTGTGGCCCTCGAGTCAAAAAGTTTGCCCACCCCTGTCTAGAGGCTGCTCCTTTGCTGCGGCTGGCAGGTGCTTGCTGCCCTTCCCTGTGACGAGCAGAAGCAGGCCCAGGGCCTAAGCTGGCAAAGACTTACCTAGAATGTTGAAGTTGAAGAGTCAAGATGGGTCTGTGTTGGAGGACAGGGGAGGGGAAGGGGCTGTCTTCCAGGGAGCTGCCCGAGGCCGCCTTGGGGGGAGGGTGGGCCTTGCCTCGCTCCGGAAATCATTCCCAGTAAGCCCAGGGGAAGCAGTGGAATTATGCCTGACACACAGTCAGTGATGCATCTAACCGTCTTTATTACCAGTGTTATTATCATAGTGCTTGTTGCAAGACGGGTTTGACTTGGTTTGTCTTTCCGAAAGGGTCTTCCATCTTCTAGAACTGAGGGGTGGGTTTTGGTACCAGCGTTAAACAGCCATCGAAGGAGCAATTTGACAACCTTGGGATTCATTCCACAGTCATCTCAGACCTTCGGTGTCCTCCTTCCTCTCCTAAACAGCCAGGACCAGCTGAATTCTTGCTCGGCTGTTCGTTTACCCGAACTATTGCTGTGTCCTGAGCCCTGCATAGTGGTGAGCACCTTGTGTATTCATCAGATGGGAGGACGGAAACGGGATGCAGCCAGACTACTAAATCCACACTATCCTGCAATTAGGCCTCAGAAATCTGATTCCAAGAATGTGCATCTTGCACTGCAATCTAGATCTCCAGGGGAAAGTTGTGGACAGAATAACCCAGATCCAGGTCTGGGTCATTTAAAGCCTGGGCAAAATGGGGCAGAAAGAGCCCGGGATGTACAGGTCTGAATCCTGGCTGGGAGATGCAGGGCCCACACTCCAAGTGGCTGGTTTACCGCCCTGGTGCCATGGGGCTGTGGGCAGCCCACGTGCTCATTTCCCCCTCTTCTCCTCCTCCTCTTATTTTTCTTCCCCCTCCTCCTCATATTTTCCTTAGGCAGGAGAAACTCAGGAACCTCTGGACCCAGGAGGTGGGTAATGAGACAGTAAGACCAAGGAATCAGACCCTGCTCTGATTGGGACACTGTGAAATGGAAGGGCCCGCCCTGGACTTTGAACACCAGCCCTCCCCTGCCTCTGCCTGGATGTGGCCCTTCTGCCCCGGAAGTCTTGTTCCTCGGGAGAGAGGACAGTGTGAGGCCTGGGGTTGTATCTCCAGGAAGTAGGAAGCCATGGACTCAGACAGAGCCAGTGCTGTTCCTCCCTTCCTCACGTCCGACTCCGCCCCTCTGCCCTATGGTGCCCCGGCTGCCTGCGCGGCTTGGACCAGACCTTGCCAGGGGGTTCCTGAGGCTTGCAGCTGGTGGCCCCTCCGGCCAGTATGTCTCTGAACTCGCCTCCCAGGGGAGAAAGCGTATGCTCCTCATGGAGGTGCCCACTACTCAATCTGGAATTGCTTTCCCTTCTTCCCAAAGCGTAATGTCACAGGAAGTCCTGAGCCCTGAGCCCAGTCTAGCCTCCAGGACAGAAGAATGTGTGCAGGTGCTGCCCAGGGAAGGGCTTCCCCAGCCCCCTTCCCCAACAACTGTGCATTAAACTAGAGGAACTACCGTAGGCAAAAGAAGGGTGTCTTGTGATTGTCATTGCTCTTCCTGTTGCCAACAGCCAAGTATGCCTGTGGACAGGGGTCACCAGAGGCCAAGAGGGTGGTGACACAGGCACAGATGTGTGTGGTGTGGGGGGTGGGGCTGATTCTGCTCGTGGGCACCTGCAGAGCCCCAACTTCCTGCCTGTGTACCTGGACCCACCGCAGGCTGCTGCAAGGCCCCCGATGCTGGCCAGCCCCACGGCCCGACCATGCACAGCTGTCCAGTCACACTTAGGACCTCTTCCCAGGAAGAGGGCACAGCAGAGGAGGGTCTTCCATCCAGGAATCTCACACTCACCAAAGGCTTCAAATTTGGATGTTCTCTCCAAAGGATAAGACTCAAAGGAGGAAATGATCATCAGCTTTAAACTTCTGCCAGACTTTGGTACCAGGTCCATGAATTTAAAAAATAAATTATGTTATTTTTAAAATGATATTTGTCTTAAGTGTGTGTTTTAAATTTTACCCATGTTACAAGTCTTAATTTATTAAATGTAAATTTATAAAATATATCACAATTTTTGAAAGCCTATTCAAACATTTCTTTGTTTTAACATACCTGCAGCCTCAGGGAATGGAGGTGTCCCAGGCCTCTCTTTACCTCCAAGTAGCCCATTGGCCACACCCCTCTTGGTGGGCTGTGGGAAAAACTGTTCCCTTTCCACATTGTCATTTCAACCCAGAAAATCTAAGCTGCAACTTAATTAATTACAGCCACTGACCTATAATGAAAGAGGCCTTTTGGTTTAGGCATGCACATTTCAACCTCTTTCTCTATTGCAGTGGTTCTCAACCTTGGCTGCACATGGTTGGGCCTCATCCTCCGGAAATCAGGATTTTAAAAAGATTCCCAGGCGATTCTAATGTGCAGCCAAGGTTGAGAACCACTGCTCTATTGTAAGCACTCTTTCTCACACTACAATAAGGCTGCCTTACTTACTTACTTACTTACTTACTTACTTACTTACTTACTTACTTACTAGGCCTGCCCAGCTCTGGGGGAAGTGGCTGGCAGATTTTCTTGAGGCCTTTACCTTTAGACAATGGGGCTCAACCATGGAATCAAGGGGTGGAGGGTAGGGTGGTGTGGGGGGAGGTAAAAAATTGATGCCTGGATCCTACCCCAGATATTCTGATTTACTTGACATGGAGTGTGATCTGGTATTGGGAGTTCTACAAGCTCCCCAAGTGATTTAATATGTAGCAGTTTCGGCAACAGTGGCCTAGGACAGCGGTTGGCAAACACTAGCCTGCATCAGAATAACAGAGGGTGGGCTTGTTAAAAATCTGATTGCTGGGCCCCATCCCCACAGTTTCTGAACCAAAGTCTCTGGATGGTGCTCCATAATTAGCATTTCTAACCAGCCCCCAGGTGATGCGATGCTGCTGGCCCTGGAACCCCCGTGCTAAAATAAAGGCAGGGAGATGGCTGGGGAGGAAAATGTGAGTGAATGCACAAAGATCCAGCTGTTTCTTATTCTCAAACTCTACTGCTGGCTTCAGAGGCATTGACACCCCTACGTCCCAGAGTCTGGGTCACCATAGCTGATGCTGTGCAGAAATCCCAAGTGCAGTTGAGCTGGGTCCAGGCAGCTGGAGCCTCGGTTGGTTGGATAAGGCACGGCCCGAAACAGAGTCAGCGGGTCTAGATCAGCTCCGTCCGGTGAGAATACAATGCAAGCCACAAATGTGAATAAAAATGCAATTTCATATTTTCTAGCCACATTAAAAAAACTAGAAATAGTAATATTGATTTTAACTATATATATAAACAATTCCAAAATCTTATAACATGTTATCAACATTTTAGAAAAGAAGAAATTTCCAAATAGTGTTTTAAAAATTGTGAATAGAGACTTAAAAATTTTAACCAAATATGGATCATACCATACTTACTGCTCTACCATTTACATTTTTTATTGTGGAAAATGTTCATACCATAAAATTGTCCATTTTAACCATTTCTAGCTGTATAGTTTAGCAGCATTAAGTACATTCACATTGCTATGCAGCCGTCACCATCATCCATCTCCAGATCACTATCTTCCCAAATGGAAACACCACACCCATTAAACAACAACTCCCCATTGCCCCTACCCTCACCTCTAGCAACCACCATTCTACTTTCTATCTTTATGCATTAACTTCTCTAGCTACTCATATATGTGGAATCATACAGCATTTTTCCTTTTCTGATGGGCTTATTTCATTTAGCATATCTTCACGGTTCACCTCTGTTAATAGGATGTGTCAAAATTTCCTTCCATTTTAAAGCTGAATAACATGCCATTATATGTATAGACCACATTTGGTTTATCCATTCATCTTGGGTTTCTACCCGCTTTTGGCTATTGTCTGCTATGTTCTTTTAAATAATATTTGGTGGACATTTTTCTGTGTGAGCTATTTTATCCTTCTTAATGGCTGCCTAATATTTCATTGTATAGATGTGCCTGCTCTGTAACCACACAGCAGTTGGTGGTATAGTGGGGATTTGAACCCAGTTCTTTATGGTTCCAAAGGCTGAACGCTTTCCACTGTCCCAAGAGTCACAAGGGATATGTACAGTTTGAGCCACCACATGGCCAGCAGGGTGTTAGGCAAGTATAGAATAATGTGATACAATTTGATTGGGTCCTGAGAGGATTCTGATCAACGAAGTGATGAGAGTGGTGGCAGATGTAGCCTTGATTGAGGAGTCCCCACCCTGTGCCCTCCCATGACACAGTTATTGCCAGTTCTCAGTTACTGCTGACCCAGGCCCCTCTCAGGGTGGCTCTGGATTAACAAATAGTAGCATCTTTAGGCCAGAAGGGACCTTAGAGTTCATCTGGCCCAACCCTTTGCTGCAGGAGAAGAGGAAACGGAAGCCTGTGAGATGGGCCTGCCGCATGAGTGTTTCCTCTGCTCTGCCCCCAGGTGTGGCTGCACTGAGCAAGGTGGGAAGATGCTCCCCACTTTCCCATCCCTATTTCACTGACTCAGAGCCACTCTGTTGTTGCTGGAAACTCATTTTCCCAAGGACATCATTTATTGTTTATTTCTCCTATACGCATGTTTCTTCCAGCAGCCTGCATGGCCTAATTACAAGATATGTATGATCACTTCTACTTCCTTCTCTTCCTTCCGAAAATGGAAAGTCAACCTGGGTGTCACTAAGAGGATATTCCCGGAAGAAGATGGCAGGTGACAGTGGATTGTCACCCAACTTACTTTCTTTTACTCCGCAATTGAAATTTCTTCCACGGGGGTCGAGGCCCTGTGTTATTGGACTGTCTGTATTCAGGGAGGCCTTTTACTGACTTGCCAAGTTTTTATTCCATTGTCTTGCTGTCACTGGCTGATCTGATCTCTACCCTGATTAATTAGTTTCAAATCCCTTCATATTGATCTAATAAAATTGGCTTGTTTAATTCATGTCGGGAAATTCTGAGGATGTTTCCTTTAGACTCTGATGAGGGGCATGGTTTTTAACATCTCCCTTGGGAGCGAGGTTGTCCCCCTGCAGTCTTCTGAATTCCCAGAACAAATGCTGAGACCATGGCAGGGTCCTCCTCTGCCAGGCCTGGATGCTCTCACACAAACAGTCTGCCTGCTCACGGGCAGTTTGTTATGTCCTCTCATCAAAGGCACCGAGAGACTGCTGTCTTTCCACCTCTGGAGTTTGTCTTGTTGGTTCTGAGCATCCAAACCTATCACATCAGGGTGGGGCCTGCTCGCCATCCATTCCTGCCACTGGGGCCAGAACGGAGCCCAGCACAGGCTGCCTGGTTTATAAATGCCTTCTGTTTCCCTGTGACCCCCGAGGGAGAGGTCAGAGCAAAAGTCCCAGAGTCAAATGCTTTCTGTTCTGTCAGAAAGAGAAATGGATGGGCAGATACAAGTGGCCTTCATGGGGAGAAGGGAATTCAGCAAAGCCAACCCCCCTTTGGGATGCAGGACTGACTCACGGCGCTCAGTGAGATGCCTTTTGGGGTGTGGTCACTCGGTGGCTGGACTTAAAATTCTAACAGTTACTTTTCCAATCAGCAACCACCAGGATGCAGGGAGCTTGTTTATTTAACACGATCAGACCACCAAATCCAACTAATCCCTCCTGGCATACCTCCCCTAAGATAGCTTTCATAAAAATGTGTCAACATGCCCTTGGAACCTCTTAGAATTCTCTTAACGCCCCCAGCAATGCCTGCCCCTCGCCTGGGCTCTCCAGGCAGTGGCCGCGGCGCCCCTCGGTGGGTGGGAGGGTTCTCGTACATCTCCATCAGGCCCCGCAAGAGCCACAGCCAGAATGAGCTTCCCCAGGAGGCGGCCTCCCTGCGAGGCAGGGCCCAGGAGCTGCTGTGCAGGCTGCAGCATTTGGCTGACTCATTTGTCTTCATTAATGTTGCTCGTGGCTGAGGCTTTGTCACATATATGATTATGTGAGATGCGATTCTTCTGAACGTGTAAACAGAGCTCTAGAGGGAGGCTGCAGGCAGCAGCCTGGAGAGGAGCTTTTCTGCTTTGGGATGGCATCTGCTTTCCGTCCCCTCAGGTCTTCCATGTCAGGATATGGTCCTTGGAATGATAAGGCCTGGTCCTTGGCTCCAGGGGCTCACCTCTGCCCGTGTCACCTCGTCACCTCGCTGAGTCTGCCCTGTCCTTTCTCCCTCCCCTCAGCTCCACATTCACCAAGTCCCTCAGCTTAACCACCTTCACGTCTCTTAACTTGATCCCTCCCCCTCTCCTCCTCCAGGGTCCTCTCTTCCTCTGAGGCCACCATCCTCTCGTGGCTGGATTCCTGCAACAGCCTCTTACTCACACTCCCTACCTCCGGTCTGGTCTCCCTCTAATTCCTCCCCTACCCTGCTGATGTTTTAATCTTTCTGAAAAGCATATCAATTTGGGCTACTCTCCTTCTGCTTCAGATGGCCTAAGGCCCTCGGGACGAGGCCCGAGAACTCTCCCAGGCCTCAGCTCGAGTATCAGGATGCTCATTCCCTTACCCCCGCCCCCACCTTCTCCCCTCTTTGGGGTTATACTTTGTCACAGGGTCCCGGAACAGTTCTGTCTTGTGCCTAACATCGTAGGGTTTTTAGGTCAAGCAATTTTGAAATTGTGAACTCCTTCTGCTATTTCTCAGATTAACACAGGAGAACATGAAGACCTGGGCCAAATAAAATGTCTAATCGCTGCTTTACTGAGCGCGATCCTTCTCCAGGGACTGACGTTGCTCTTCTGAGCTGTTATACTCAGGCCACTTTAGATGCAAGAAAGAGAACAATCAGGCTACCAGAGGAGGAGAGGGGGATTAATTAAAGGATACGCATGAGGGAACCCAGAAAAGTGGCTTCAGGAAGGGCAGAAACAGGACAGCTCGAGGGCCCAGCCAGTACCAATCTACCTCTCTCTGTTTCATCGGCTCTGCCTCTCCCCCTTCTCCGCACTTTCTCTCCACGAGCTTCCTCTGCTTCACCGTCATGTACACAACCCAAAACGGCAGCCACAGACCAGGGTCTCCATGGGCTGCCCACTGAGCAGCCCGCACCCACTACAACTTCCTACGGCCTGCGAGGACCTGCTGGTCCTGCCTCGTCTCTGAGCCAGGCTGCCGTGGGCCTGGGTCCTGGCAAGTCTGGGGTTGGCTGTCCTTGCCCAGAACTCTTTCCCTCATTCTTCCCCATGGCTTTGACCCTCGGGGGGTTGGGGTGGGGTTACTGCCTTCTCTGTCAGGGGCTGGGAATGGAGGCAGCTTATCAATAGGAGGCTGTATTATTAGTTTATTAAGTTAACTGTCTAGTAACAAAATACCATAACAAAGCAACAAAGGAGGCTGTGTTAGTAATAAAGAACCATAAACCCGGTGGCTAAAACAACAGGAAGGTACTGTCTCACAGTTCTGGAGAGTAGGAGTCTGAACCCAGGTATTGGAAGGACTAGTTCCTTCTCCTCAGAAGGAACTGAGGGAAGGAGCTGTCCATGCCTTCTCCTAGCGTCTGCGGCCTCCAGCACTTCTGGGCCTCCCCGCGTCTTCAGATCACCTTCCTGCTGTAGGTGTCTGTCTCTGTGTCTGAGTTTCCATTTTTATAAGGGCTTTTTTATAAGGGCACTAGGCCCACCCTACTGACCTCATCTTAACTTGATCAGGTCACATTCACAGGTCCTTAGAGTTAGAACTTGAACATCTTTGGAGGGAACACAATTCAACCCACGATAGGCTAAGGGCAGAGTCAGCAGGCCTCGGTGTGGCTCCTCTCTGGGGCCTCCTCAGGAGCATCCTAGAGAGCCCACTTTGCCAGTTCTCTAGACAGGACTAGATACTGGAGTAGAGACGTTAGGCTCACATTCAAGGTCCCACTAGACCAGTGGTTCTCAACCTTGGCTGCACCTTAGAATCACCTGGGAATCTTTTTTAAATCCTGATTTCTGGGCCTCATCCTCGGGAAATTCTGTTTCTTTGTTATAGGGTGGGGCCATAACATTAGTAACAAAGAAACAAAATTTCTGGAGGATGAGGCCCAGAAATCAGGATTTTAAAAAGATTCCCAGGTGATTCTAATGTGCAGTCAAGGTTGAGAACCACTGCACTAGACAGAAAGAACCTTATAAACTCCAATTAAACACATACAATGCCCCACTGCTTCCCTGTCAGGAATGTAGCCTTTTGGTTTTATAAATCCTATAGGGAAAGATTATTTATAACATGGATAGGTCCATGGCTCTGCTATAGTAACTGTCAATGTGGTCAATAACAATTATAAAGTAATGCTAATGATACACCACGTGCGGTGCATTAGAATTGTCAAATGTTTCATAAACATTATTTTAGTCGATCCTCACAATAACTATGTGAAGTAGGAAAAGCAGATTTTGTTTTATTTTATTATTTGTATTGAGAAATAACTGACATAGAACATTATTTTAGTTTTAGGTACACAACATAATGATTTGATAATTGTATATATGGCAAAAGGATCACCACAGTAAGTCTAGATAACATCGGTCACCAGAGTTAGTTACAAATGTTTTTTTCTTGTAATGAGAATTGTTAAGATCTCTCTTAGCAACTTTCAAATATCCAGTATAGTGCTATTAACTATAATCACCATGCTGTACATTATATCCCCATGACTTACTTATGTTATGGCTGCAAGTTTGTATCTTTTGACTGGTTTTGTCTATTTCACCCAACCCCCACCTCTGGCAACCACCAATCTGTTATCTAAGAGCTTTTTTTTTTTTTAATTCCACATATAAATGAGATCATACAGTATTTCTCTTTATCTGTCTGACTTATTTCACAGCATGCCCTCAGGGTCCAATCATGTTGTCACAAATGGCAAGATTTCATTCTTTTTTATGGATAAATAATAATCTGTATGCACATATATATACACACATGAAGGATAAATAGAATCCATTTCATCGCTAGACACTTAGATTGCTTCCATGTCTTGGCTATTGTAAATAAGGCTGCAGTGAACATGGGATGCATATGTCTTTTCGAGTTACTGTTTTTATTTTCTTTGGGTAAATACCAAGAAGTGAAATTGCTGAATCATATGGTAGCTCTGTTTTTAATTTTTGAGTGAACTTCATACTGTTTTCCTTAGTGGCTGCACCAATTTACATTCCCACCAACCGTGAACAGGGATCCATTTTCTTCACGTCCTCACCACACTTGTTACTTTTTGTCTCTCTAACAGGTATGAGGCGGTATCTCATTGTGATTTCAATTTGGATTTCTCTGATGATTAGTGACATTGAGCATTTTCTCAGGAACCTGTGGAGATTTCTGTTATAGTATCTCTTTGTGCCTCAGTTTTCTCATCTGTAAAATGAAGATTGCAGTAGCTACTCAAAGTATTGTCGCAGGTATCTCAGGTTAGATGCACTAATAACCTGAGAGCTCTGGTTACCCTGCGAGCGTGATATAATGGATGCTACTTTCATTACTGCCACTCACATTCATAGCACAGAGGGAGGACGGAAATGCAGAGGTTAAGAATCTCAGCCAAGGCCCTCAAACTCGCCATAAAACTGGACTGGGCCTCGTAGCTCAGAGAAAAGAGGATTAAAGAGGTATCTCTGTGAACCCAGAAAGGAGATGCCTCCCACTCCCACCCCCGAGTCCTGTCCCATCCTAGAGTTGCTTTGCTGGAGGGTCATATAATGCCATTTCTTTAAACAGGGTTTTCATTTATTTCCTGTCAAAGCTATTTTGTCATTGCCAAAAATTAGGAAAGTATAAAGAAAATAAATTTTAGGATAAAATAACATGCAACTCTTTAATTATACCTATCATATCCAAAGGGCACACTCTGGATATGATAGGCATACTTCTTTACCAAAAAGGGGAAAAGTTACACACCTTGTGTGCATGCCCCCATTTCTACTGTTCTCTCTCTCGTTACTAGAAGACATGTGTGATCTGGAAGGTGGTACAAAATGTGTCTTTACGTTTCCCATCAAGCCTCTTTTCAGTTTACATGTCCAGCCCTTCTCCCATCTCCCGCCCACATCTCCTGCCCTGCCCCCTATTGGAGACGGGTTCTCCCCCCACCCCCCTTCTCTGCAGACTCTTGGCTCCATTTTAGGATGTCTTAGGTGGAGATCCCAGAGGCTGCTGCCAAGATGTCAGATCATGTGAAAGTGATTTACTAGGAGGCCTTCCCAGGAACAATTGGTGGGGGGCGGGGAAGTGGGGTCAGGAAGGGAGGTGCAGGAAGGTATCCAGCAAAGTCCCACAGAGCTGCTCTTGGAGAAGAGGAGGTCATACCTCAGAGTAGTCTCCATTAGGAAGGGTTGGGCATGGAGCTGGATAGCTTACATCCCTGCAATCAACAGTCCTCGGTTGATAAGGCCCACCCCTACCTTCCCCCCTAAAATGCAAATCCCCAGTCACTTCCAACCACATATGTGCAGGCCTGAAGGTGGGCCTTCTCGAGAGAAGCAGGTGCTGGCTGTTGGGAACAAGGCACCCTGAAGCTGGTGTGTGGGAAGGTGGCGGAGAGCTCTGGGGGGAAGGGGCTGCTCCGTCCCGGTATGATGGAGCCTGAGGTTCCGGCTCCTGACTCCACTGCATGAAGTAAGAAGCTGCATGGAGAGGGTGAGGGAGCTTTAGACCCTTCAGAGTGGAGAGGCACAAAACAAACACACATTTCAGTTGCTCACATGCACTGTCTCTTTAGGCCAGTGGTTCTCAACCTTCCTAATGCCGAGACCCTTTAATACAGTTCCTCATGTTGTGGTGACCCCCAACCATAAAATCATTTTCATTGCTACTTCATAACTGTAATTTTGCTACTGTTATGAATCATAATGTAAATATCTGATATGCAGGATGTATTTTCATTGTTACAAATTGAACATAATTAAAGCATAGTGATTAATCACAAAAACAATATGTAATTATATATGTGTTTTCCGATGGTCTTAGGAGACCCCTGTGAAAGGGTCGTTCGACCCCCAAAGGGGTCGTGACCCGCAGGTTGAGAACCGCTGCTTTAGGCAAAGGGTTGATGTTTTATGCTACACAGCGTTTGGCTTTTTGTTTTATTAAAGTCAGAGAAGTGAAAGAAATGACAAGAGTGAAGGTGGGAGAAAACCCCACCCGTCCACAAATGTAAACACATTTTAGTTCCATCTTACTGATTTTTAAATGAAACTAATGATTGATGAGACTAATTTTTTATTCCAATTAAACCATGTTTTAGGTCCAGGGCCTGGGGTCTCTGCTCTCCTTGGAAGAGTCCTGATTCAGTGTCAGGTGCCTCCACCTCCTAAGGCTTTCACCCCATATCTTTCTCCTCCTTCTTCTTCTCCTCTTCCTCCTTTCTCCTCCTCCTCCTCGAGTGAACCCTCAAACTCCTCCCTCCTCCCCCCTCCTCCTTATCCTCCTCTCCTCCTCCTCCTCCTCATCTCCTCCTCCTCCTCCCCCTCCTCCCCCCCCCACAACTACTCCACGTCTCCTCATACTCCTCCAACACCTCCTCGTCCTCCTCGTCCACCTCCTAAATCTTCGACGTTCTTCTTCTTCTTCTTCTTCTGATTCATCTTCTTCTTATTCTTCTTCCCTCTTCCATCCAAAATTGGCCTTGATTTCTTTACTTCCATCTCCTTTTTAAAAATATATTTTTTTATTGATTTCAGAGAGGGAGAGAGAGAGAGATAGAAACATCAATGATCAGAGACAATCATTGATCTGATGCCTTCTTGTACCGCCCCCCCTACACACACACACACTGGGGATTGAGCCCACAACCTGGACATGTGCCCTGTCTGGGAATTGAACCATGACCTCCTGGTTCATAGGTATATGCTCAACCACTGAGCCATGCCAGCCAGGCCATCTCCTTTTTACTTCTTTGAAAGCCATGGGTAGGAGAGAGATGCTGAGAGAGATGGGTGGAACACCCAGTCTATGTCCTTATGGGGTGCAGGATTTTATTTGAGGTGAGAAGAGACTTGGTGAGTTAATCCTCAATGGCAGAAAGAAAAAATTACAGGAGTGGCAGGCAATAGGGAGGTACAGAAAGAGCATGCTGTCTGTGCTCTGCATATCAGGGGATGGTTTCAGAAAAGACATATTCTTCCCAAGCCGGCAGAATGGGTTTCTGGCGGACAGGAGCCAGGGCAGTGGAAGGAGAAGTGCTTGATGAGGGGAGGCTGCTGGTAGTTGGCACCTGCGGCAGGGAACTGGGCCACACACCTTTAGTGCCTCTTGGCATAAAGGCGAGGTACTTCCTAATGGAGACTGATGAAGTCGGAACTCGAGAGATAATGAACTGAAACAGGATTCTCCTCTGAATTGAAAGTCAGGGCTGGCGATAATGAATGTAGTTGTCTCTGTTGAGCCTAAAAGCTCCACTCTGTACGGAACTTTGTGAAATGAGGCCTTTCTTGTAGAACAACAGCTTATGAAGAGCAGGATCTGTGTTTAAATTGCTGTTAAACTGAGCTAAGCCAAATCAAGCAAGAGCCTTCCAACTCAACAGATTAATCCTGCAAGCCAGGTGCTCGGGAATCTCTGAGATTCTCAAGTCTTCCAGCAACCTCTGGGGGAAAAACAAACAAACAGAAAAACAAGTGCAAAGCTCCTTCTGCCACATAGGCGTACCGCATCTCAAGGGCAACCTGCATCTATTGTCCAAGGTTGTTTCTCTGAATACAGGGAAGTCCTCAGGTCAGAAGCTTGTGATATTATGGAGTGAACAAAAGAAGACAGAAGCCTCAGGTGCAGGCACTTTTGAAATCTAGAGAGATGTTTTTCTGGGATGGGGAATATATCAACAAAATATCATAGGCTTTGGGGTACATTAAAAGAAGGGACTGAGGAATGTTTGTGCTACAACAAGGTCAGATAACAAATCTACTGGTCCTGAATTCCCAATATAATTCCCAGCACCACCAGGCATTTCTACTGTGCTGAGTAGAAAAAGTGGGGTCTGAATTGGAGAAATTTGCTCTTGAGGTAGGACACTTTATTGATTTTCAAATTGATATTCATGCATAGTATTATTCAATTTGTGCATTGTCATTCACTAAATTTTAACTCATGCCCTTCATGACTGCCAATAGCATGTATAGTCTGATGGAAATGTGTAAGTTGAATTTTTGTAAATCAATCTTAATTTTGATGATTTAAGGCAATGATAGCACCATATATCTATAAATCACTTCCATGGCTTACACAGCATTTTAGGATATCAATTTTCACACCTCTTTGTCAGGAGGTGTCATCTTTATTTGCCAGAAGAGGGAACTAAGACTCATGTGAATCAAGGGATGCACTAAACCTTCTACTGCTTCCTGGCTTATGTTTAGAAGTCAGTTCTAACTGAAAATCTTATCGTTTTTTTAAAAAAATTCTGTACTCATTAATTAAATTACTTCCCTCATAAGTAAATGCTTATTCTTCTAGGTTAATTTTTCTGCCTTATACATATTACTAGAGGCCCGGTGCACAAAAATTTGTGCACTCGGGGGTGGGGGGGGGGTCCCTCAGCCCGGCCTGTGCCCTCTCGCAGTCTGGGACCCCTCGGAGATAACGACCTGCTGGCTTAGGCCTGCTACCGGGTGGCAGAGGGCAGGCCCAATCCCTAGGTGCAGCCCCTGGTCAGGCTCAGAGCAGGGTGGATCGGGAGGTTGCGATGCCACCCTCAGTCACGCTCAGGGTAGGGCCGATTGGGAGGTTGGGGCACTGCCCCCTGTCACACTCAAGGCAGGGTTGATGGGGAGGTTGCGACGCCACCCCCTGTCACGCACAGAGCAGGACCCATCAGGGGGGTTGGGGCTCCATACCCTGTCACGCACAGAGCAGGGTCGATCAGGGGGTTGGGGAGCTCCTCCCTGTCACGCACAGAGCAGGGCCCATCAGGGGGTTGGGGAGCTCCCCCCTGTCACTCACAGAGTAGGGCCGATAGGGGAGTTGGGGCACCGCCCCCTGTCACACACAGAGCAGGGCGGATCAGGGGGTTGGGGCACCGCACCCTATCACACTCAGGGCAGGGCCGATGGGGAGGTTATGGCTCTACCCCGTCACACACAGAGCAGGGCCCTTGGGGGATGGGGGAGTTGGGGCGCCGCACCTTGTCACACACAGAGCCGCAGGGCGATCAGGGGGTTGGGGAGCTCACCCCTATCAGGCACAGAGCAGGGCTGATCAGGGGGTTGGGGCGCCTTCCCCTGTCACGAACAGAGCAGGGCAGATAGGGAGGTTGTGGCCCCGCCCCCTGTCACACACAGAGCCGCAGGGCGATCAGGGGGTTTGGGTGCTGCCCCCTGTCACGCTGATCCCGGTGCCGGGAGGCCTCTCAGCTCCACTGATCCCAATGCTGGGAGGCATATTACCCTTTTACTATAGAGGATAGAGGCCTGGTGCACGGGTGGGGGCCGGCTGGTTTGCCCTGAAGGGTGTCCTGGATCAGGGTGGGGGTCCCCACTGGGGTGCCTGGCCAGCCTGGATGAGGGGATGATGGCTGTTTGCAGCTGGTCACACACCCTTCAGGGTGGGGGTCCCCACTGGGGTGCCTGGCCAGTCTGGGTGAGGGGCTGAGGGCTGTTTTCAGGCTGGTGGGTGACTGAAGCTCCCAACTGTTCCTTTTTTTCTTTTTTTTTTTTTTATTCTGGGCCAGCTTTAGCTCTGAGGCTTGGCTCCAGCTCTTAGGCCTCGGCTGCAGAAAGCAGGTATCTGGTTTGTTTGGGTTCTATAATCGAAACACTGTTTCAACTCCAGCTCTGAGATCCCGGCCGGCTGAAAGCAGGTTTCTGGGATTTTGTTTAGCTTCTATATTTGTAACAATGTTTCAAACTGCAAGCTCAGAGGCCGGCAGCAGCAGGCGGGGAACGTTGGAGTCCTCCGTCACTGAAGCAAGCAAGCCTCATGTTCGCTTCAAGCTGCCTGGCTGCCGGCCGCCATCTTGGCTGGCAGTTAATTTGCATATCGCCCTGATTAGCCAATGGGAAGGGTAGCGGAGTGACACTAATTTGCATGTTTCCCTTTTATTAGTGTAGATATGATGTCAACAAATATGTATTTTTATTTATCAAATTATTGTAAGGTGGGGTATACTTATAGTGGGTCTAAGACTGAAATAAGTATTATTATCCCCATATTGTGGGTAAAAAAATGAAAGAAAAATGAGGTTAATTGAATTTTCTCAAGTCTTCCTAGTATCATTGCTCACTATTCCAAGCCTCTTGATTGGCCCATAAAACAGCCTTATATTTTTGTTTCTCGCTTAGATAGTCTGGTCATTTGCAATACCCATAAGAACACTTCCAGTAGAAGCTAACTGTGAGTTCACACAAGTCCCAAGGGTAGATAGATGCATACGTCCGTGCTTCTGGCATAACAATTTTAAGAAAAAGAAAACAAAATTAGTGAAGGACTCTGAGGATTAAGCTTCATTAGCTCATTGGTAACAATTCCTGGCAGGAATGCACCAGCAGTGCTCTTCCAGACTCCCCACAACCAATCTACATCCCAGAGTTACACTATCCCAAAGGGCGGAATGAATGGATTTTTGTCTCCTTTCATCAGTGAGAGGTGGGGTGAAGCCCCAACTGGACAATGACATTGAGAGCAGCTGACCACTTGAAATGTATTTTAGTCTCTAAGACCAGATACATTACTTTCTCAGGAACCAAAACAATTTAAAGATATGATGGAAGAACAAGTCTTAACAATTTTTGAACAAGTTACCAAGGAATGAATATTACAGATGAGAGGGACAAATTGTTACCTCACATTTTTGAGGTGGATTCTGGAAACTAGAGACTGGTAATGTTAACATTAACCACTGGCAAATTTCTAGAATGGGTTATCTGACAAATAGTTTGTTAAAATGTATAAAGGGGAGACATGATTACCAGGTTCTAACCTGAATTCACTAAAAATAAGTCATTTCCATTTATAAAATTGAAATATTAAACCCAAAGATCAGGGGAATACATTTGGGTTTTTGAAAGCTATTTGACAGATTCCTTTTAAAAAATTATTTGTTTGTTTGTTTATTTATGTATTTTAAATTGTTGACAGTATTACAAATGTCCCCCATTCCTCCCCTTTTTACCCCCCTCCATCCAGCCCCTGCCCTACCCCAGGCCTTCACCACACTATTGTCTGTATCCATGGGGTATGCATATATATATATAAGTTCTTTGGTTAATTTCTTCCTGACTCCCCCACCCTCTCCCCTCTGAAATCTGTCAACCTATTCCATATATCCTTGCCTCAGGACCTATTTTGTTCATCAGTTTATTTTGTTCAATAGATTCCACTTATAAGTGAGATCATGTGATACTAGTCTTTCTCTTACTGGCTTATTTCCCTGTCACAAAGGGTAAGAGATCCTTCTTTTTTACAGCTGCATAGTATTCCTTCATTAAATCTTTTCAGACAAGTTGGAGAAATGTGGATTGAACTATGGAATAGTTAAATAGGTTGGTTTGGTTGACTGATAGAGTGAGATGATTTGGTGCTGAAGTGAAAAGTTAGTATTGCCCATTTCTTTTCAGCTCTTCTTTGTCAGGGACAATGGAGATACAAAGATGAATAAGACAGGACTCCTGCCTTCAAGAGTTGGGCTGGGGGGAGAGAACAATATATAAACAACTAGCTATGATCATTATAATGGGGGCTGCACCAGATGTATGCAAGGGAAATGAGACTGAAGTAGAACCCCTGGGGTAAGGGGTGGGAGATCTTTTTAAAAAATGTATATTTTTATTGATTTCAGAGGGGAAGGGAGAGGGGAGAAAGAGATAGAAACATCAATGATGAGAGAGAATCATTGATCGGCTGCATCCTGCACGCCCCCCACCGGGGACTGAGCCCGAAACCCAGGCATGTGCCCTTGATTGGAATCGAACCTGAGATCCCTCAGTCCACAGGCCGATGCTCTAGTCTATCCACTGAACCAAACCAGTTAGGTGGGAGATCTTTATAGGAATTAGTTATGTCCAACTGTTACACAGACTGTCTTATAAAGTAGTGAGGATTGCAAGTAGAGACAAGATGGCCATTGGGGTAGGACAGTGGTTCTCAACCTTCTGGCCCTTTAAATACAGTTCCTCATGTTGTGACCCAACCATAAAATTATTTTCGTTGCTACTTCATAACTGTAATGTTGCTACTGTTATGAATCGTAATGTAAATATCTGATATGCAGGATGGTCTTAGGCGACCCCTGTAAAAGGGTCGTTCGACCGCCAAAGGGGTCGCGACCACAGGTTGAGAACCACTGGGATAGGACATTGAACCAAATGACTTTCAGGTTCCCTTCAAGAATTAAGGCCCTGAGTTTGCTTATGGTTAAATCACAACAGCTGGTCTCAGCGCAGCCAATCCTGCCAGACAGGGGGCGGGAGGATGACAGAAATGCTGAGGTGGGTAACAGAGGCAGCTTGGAAACCACACTAGGAGTGAAGGAAGGGGACCAAAGTGTGTTAGCTGTTCAGATTATTGGGATCCCCATGTAAGGGGATGTCTTAGGTTATTTAAAAATTACAGCTAGCCCTGGCTGGTGTGGCTCCGTTAGTTGGGTGTCATCACTGTGTACCTAGGGGTTGCCAGTTTGGTTCCCAGTCAGGGCATGTACCCCGGTTGCGGGCTCAATCCCCAGTGGGGGGCATGCCAGGCGGTTGGTCGGCAGATGGATGTTTTGCTCTGGCATCATTGTTTCTCTCTCTCTCCCTCTCCCTTCCTCTCTAAAAATCAATGAAAATATATATATTTTTTAATGACAAGCTAAAGGGTCTAGAAATTATAGGAACCTTGTGGTCTAGCAAAGGTGGGAGAACCTCCATTCAGAGAGATTGTATTTATGTCTAAAGAGAGCTAAACACCTCCATAGTCTCCTCACTTCAAAGCTGTTTCATGCCATTGAAAAGACTGATTCTGCTTTTCTAAAGAACAATGTGGATTATTTATTAACATTTATAAGAAATATTTCTATAATACTACCTCAGCATTTGAAACCAACCTGGCTGGATAAGGCATATCTAAAGTCTGAAAATCCTAATAATGTCAGCCTTCTTTCTTGAGCTGAGCATGGTTTAAAGTGAAATATTAAGTCATTGAGTCATTTAAGTACCTGGAAACAATTCACAACAGACTGGGAAGAATTTATTACAGAAACACATCACAGTCCCCAGCACAGGAACCCACAGCTCACTGTGCACAATTGGCAGTAGGGGAGTTCCATTGCAGCCTGTCGCTGGCGAGTGTCCTGGCCTAAATCTACATTCTGACTGGGAATCGCCTCCCTAACCCCAAGTCACCGTAACAAGATAACCACACATCCTCAAAATTCTTTATAAATGTTTCTCCCTAGGGGCTCGCCCTTTCTCAGATAGACACCCTCCTCCGAGGACAAAAACGGGGCATGTGGTGTGAGTGAGCCCTTTTCACCAGGCCTGCTCCTAATTGCACACAGCCCTTCTCCAGTGTGCTCAGCGTCAAAGACCAGCAAGGCAATGAACTCATGTTGCAGGGCTCCGGATAATGCCGGTCATTTAATGGGGTTGAATGTCACAGCCAGGGCCTTCCTGTTTCCAAACCAGTCAAAAGAATTGTGGGGCCTTGAGTGTGTTTCACAGCCTTTTGCCATCCCCTGGAAGACAAAGCAGAGTTGATGTCTGTGCCCTGAATACTGAGCATGAGATGCTGAGGTCGGCTATCACCCTGCACAGCAACGCAAGGCTGGGGTACTCAGACACGTCGGGGGAGAGCTGTTTGCTAGACAGCACCAGGCCTCTGTGCACACAGGTCCACCCACAGGTAGGGCGGTCTCAATGGAACTGGAAGGATCTTCCATCATAAAATGTTATCTATTCTCCTGCATGAACACACAGTCGTTGTACTTGAATTTAACCATCCATTTTTGTGCTCTGGCATTTCATGTTTTATTTGTAAAACCACTTGTGTTCTTTAAAAAGGAATGAAACAATATTAAACAAATAATCCAGGAGTAGCATAATAAAATGCCAGTACATCCAGACTGTGACTCTGGTCTGAGAAATGGGTGATGTTTAAATCTTGTCTTCTTTCTATTCAAGCAACTACCCTGCTATTTTGAGCATGTGAAAATCCAGCTGGGATGGGCCTTAGTCCTCTGGCTCTCTGTAATAGAAAGGGACTACAGATTTGTACATAGGCAGTCTCTTCATTTTAACCATAATAGGCTGGCAGTCAGATTATTCCCATGCTGCAGTTGAAAAGAAATGCTATAAGTAGCAATGGAGTGCATGGAACCAATGGACTAGAGCAGTGGTTGGCAAACTGTGGCTCGCGAGCCACATGCGGCTCTTTGACCCCTTGAGTGTGGCTCTTCCACAAAATACCGGCTCTTCCACAAAATACCAACTTCTGAGCACGGGCCACGAAGTTTCAATCGCACTGTTCGTGCGCACCCGCACATTGTATTTTGTGGAAGAGCCACACTCAAGGGGCCAAAGAGCCGCATGTGGCTCGTGAGCCACAGTTTGCCGACCACTGGACTAGAGTATTCTATGAGAGTCCTAACCCATCCCTCTCTCCTCTCTCTTCCTCCTACCATCCATTTGCAAGCAACACTGTGCCAAACACTGCAGGCACTGAGAATGAAAATCTACAGAGGTGCTACAAAAATTGTATCCTCATGCTTCTACCCAGACCACGTCTAGAAAGTACACAAGACTTACATATACTCGGCTAAGAATACATAGATGGCTAATTAATGGATAGATCAATAGGTAATTACATTATTACTTAATAACTATGTATAGCATGGAGGTCCTTTAAGTAAACAGGGAAAACCAGGGTGATATTCTTAGAAATGATCAAGCTACACTAAATCTCTGTCAGTTCTTTTAAAGTTCTCGTCTCTATTCTCCCTCGCATCCGTAACCAGCTCACTCAAGGTCTTATTTTAAGAAACATCAACCCTGGGAATTCTGTTATAATCTCTCAAGATTAGGTTAGTTGCCTTCCTTTGGTACCCCCATAGCATGCTCTTTGTTCCCTATCTGAGCGTCATCGTGCCAGTCTCTATTGTAATTGCTTGTTTATCTGTCTGTCCTTTCCACTGGTCTATAAATTCCCTGAGGACTCTGCCTGTCTTTTTCACAGTTTGAGCTTCAGCACAGATCATAGCACATAGTAGGTACTCAGTACTCAATAGGCATTTGTTGAATGAATGAATGTCCTCACTGTAACTCAAGATCACCCTGGACTTTGTAGAAGTAACAAGTAGAAATTGTGACCCTCTTATTGTGAACACCACGCTCTGTCCTCGTTCTCTTGAGGCCACTGAAGGATGCAAGCGGTGGCCCTGCTCTCAAATTTCTTACACAGTAGCTGGACAAATGAGACAGTCAGAAACGCACAAGAGCCATGTTGAGCCACTGGTATCAGCTGAAATTCAGAGGAACTAGAAATCATGGGGGCCTGAGTAACCCAGTAAGACAAGGGTACGTGAGACTGTGCCTGGGCTTGAAGGAGGGGTAGAATTTTATTCGGCACAGAGGGTGGGGAGGGCACTACAGAGGGAGGATAAGAAATGGAGATGGGATGAGTCTGGCGTAGACAGAGAACAAGGAAGAACCTGGTTTAGCTCGAATGAAAAGAGTCCAGATTCCCCATGAGCCATATAAGTTGGAGGATTTGGAAAGCCAGCAGAGAAGGCTGGGCTTCAGACACTGCATCACAGGATATCAGCGTAAAACTGGGAGGAAAGAATTTCATGATGAGAAAGTCATTTAGGAAGAAAGTCTTAACGATCATGGCAAGGTAGACCCAAGGGGAGAGAGCTGTGCTAAGAAGGCCACATGGTAGCCACTGCAGTTATCCAAGAACGAGATGACCAAGTCTGGGCTGGGGTGATGCTTGAATGGAGAGAAACAGGAAAACATCTGGAAGAAGAAATGGCAGGCTGGCCTCAGCTAGAGACACCTGATGCTCTTCAAAGACCTGAGAAGTCTGATTCCTCTGAAAGTACCGTGGCTGCTCTCTGGGAACCAGTGGCCAGGGACTGGATGGTTGATGAGGAGGGAGGAGATGGCTTTGTGGTTTTCACACTGTCCCAACTCCCTCCCCTCGTGCGGGTTTCAGGCCAACCTCCCCTTCCCTAGCGCTGTGCTCCTGTGTGTCTTTTCCTCTCCGCACCACCGTTTCATATTCCAGGGGCTGGGTGGGGTTTAGGGTGGTTACCTCCTGCTGCCTTGCAGCACTTTGAGTCCCTCCAGGGCAAAGCACACAGACTGTGCTGAGGCTCAGCTGGGGGCAGGCTGCACTGCTGGTTGCTGGAAAGAATTCTTTGTTAAATGTATGCCAGCCTTTTGATGCCTTCTCTGAGGCCTCACGATACCTGCTATTCACACTTTTCCTCCAGCGGCTCTTCATCATGGTCATGGTCACCGTCATGTGAACGTTTAAAAGAAAAAGTGCTGCTTTTCCAGAATGTGCTATGGGGGAGGTGGGGGGGTGGGGAGGGGGAGAGGAGAGCGGGGCGCCACGCCCCCTAAGCTCCTGGTCTGGATAAGTGGGGGCCCTGTTGCCATGCTTTGTCATATTGGTGTCATTCCCAGGCAGCATCCTGCTGCCCCAGTTCAGCTTTTCATCATCAGTTTGGGGCTGTTTGCTCGGCCTCCACTGTTGCTGCGGCAGCTGTGTTTTGGACCTGACTCCTGGCGAGCTGTGAGTGTTGCAGAGGCTGTGGGCTTGGCTGAGGGTGCTGCAGAGGCTGACCCAGAGGACAGCAACCTGGGCCCTGAGGAAGGGCAGGAGGTCGGGAAGGGGTCTGAGACACGCTGTGCTTCTTGAGCCAGGAGGAGGGTCATCAGCACCGGCTTAGGTGCCCTTTGGAGCATTTCTGGTGCTGGGGCCGCCATCATGGTTGGGCTCCCGCTTCATCTCCCCTTAATTTCAACTCCCCCCTCAGACTTTCGTGTGTTGTTGCCTCCCAACAAAATGATTATAGTTCTCTGCAAATTGTTCTTCATTTGAAATGATCCCAAAAGCACTCCCGAGGGTGGGGCACAGCTTCCTGCTCCCATTTTGGAGCGAGAGCCCTGGGATCCCCGGAGTCCACTCAGCCTGCCAGGTTGCTGGGTGCCTTCTTCCCACCACCCCTGCACCCCAACTGAGCCTGTGGGCCAGCTAGACGGCAGAGAGATGGAGAAGAAGAAAGAGCTTTGGCCTGGACATCTGGACACCCAGGGGTCCAGCCTGTCTCTAACACTGACTTTCTCATATTGCCTACCTTCCAAGACAAACCACCAGCCTCCATCTTTGCCAAAGGGG
>NW_005871070.1:7306967-7340575 GCF_000147115.1 Myotis lucifugus | reverse complement strand
TACTAGAGGCCCGGTGCAGGAAATTTGTGCACTGGGGGTGGGGGGGCCCTCAACCTGGCCTGTGCCCTCTCACAGTCTGGGACCCCTCGGGGGATGTCTGCCTGTCAGCTTAGGCCCAATCCCGCCTAAACCGGCAGTCAGACATTTCTCTCCCAATCCAGGATCCCTTGCTCCTTACCGCCCACCTACTTGCTCCTTACCGCTCAACTTGCTGCTCCTAGTGCTGCTGTAGAGGCAGGAGAGGCTCCCGCCACCACTGCTGCGCTCACCAGCCGTGAGCCTGGCTTCTGTGGGAGCGCACTGACCACTGGGGGGCAGCTCCCATGTTGAGCGTCTGCCCGCTGGTGGTCAGTGCACATCATAGTAACCAGTCTTTCTGGTTGTTCCGCCATAACAGTTGCTTAGGCTTTTATTATATAAACTAGAGGCCTGGTGCACAAAAATTTGTGCACTGGGGGGGGAGTCCCTTGGCCTGGGCTGCACCCTCTCACAGTCCAGGACCCCTCAGGGGATGTCCACCTGCCAGCTTAGACCCGCTCCCTGGGGGATTGGGCCTAAGCTGGCAGTCAGACATCTCTCTGGCATCCCAGGAGCCCTTGGGGGACGTCCAACTGCGGCCTAAGCCACAATCGGACATTCTTAGTGCTGCCGAGGAGGTGGGAGAGGCTCCTGACACTGCCGATGTGCTCGCAGTCGTCAGCCTGGCTTGTGGCTAAGCAGAACTCCCCCTATGGGAGCACACTGACCACCAGGGGGCAGCTCCTGCGTTGAGTGTCTGCCCCCTGGTGGTCAGTGCACATAGCAACTGGTCATTCCCAGTCATTCCACTGTTAGGGTCAATTTGCATATTACCCTTTTATTATATAGGATATGCATAGCCCCTGGACACAGACAATAGTGTGGTTAAGGGTGGGTGCAGGGAGGGGAGGGTCAGTGGGAAAAACAACAACAGCAACAACAACAAAAACACAAAGGGGGCATCTGTAATACTTTCAACAATAAAGATAAATTTTTAAAAAATAAGTGAATAGTTGTATCCTAAATGTATGGTTGCTCAGAGAGTGAGAATAAGTTCCTACTGCTGCCTGGCTAGGAAGTGCTGAGGTCTTCCTAGCTTCTTTTATTCCACTTGCCTCTGAGAAAGGGTAGACTAGACCATACACTGACTTTTCTGATCCATAATCAAACTTGCATATTAGAAGGATATTGTTGACATCAAAAAAATTGTTACTTATTGAGTCCCTTCACTGTAAGGCAAGAAAATACTTCTAGCTTCTCAGAGAAAACTCAAATTCAGTACAAAGCGGCTCTGTCGGCCAGATGAGTCAATGCTGTTCGGTGGGAAGAGTGGTCCTGAACGAGAAGAGCCTGAAGGCTGACCTGGCTGTCTCACTGTGCGCCAGACACCTGGTCACATAGCCTGTCTGGGTTTCAGGTCCTCCACCTCTGCCCTGCATAGCTATGCTATGAAGATTAGGTGCAAGCATTTCAGGTTGACAAAGAAGCTGCTGTCAAACAAAGGCTATACTCCAAGTAATTTTCTGTCTTCACCTCCTGGGAAGGCAGGAAAAGAGAGGGTCACTGGAATTCAGAAAGGACCCCTTCAGTTCTGAAACAACTCCTTCCTTTCTTGTCCTGTCAACCCCAACACAGGGGCAGATGCGGTTCACTCCATCTAATTGTATAACACCAGCATTTTTCATATGGGCAGGGGATTTGGGGGTACAGGCAGCTGTAGCTGAGGCAAATCTCCTGGGCAGACTTGATTGTTCACTGAGCCTGGTGCAGAATTAATTCTGCTTCACTCCTCCAGTGAACTGACTGCTCCTCTAGACTCAGGCTTTGGGGTAACAGACTTTGCCAGGTCACCTGACTCCTCAGCTTAGCTTCTGGGGCCTCTTGCAAAACAGAACTCTTTCCTGTCTTTGTCTCAGGTCCAGCCCCAGGGCATTCCTGGAGTTAGGCTGAGGCTGTTCTGCACACACCCAATAACCTGCATAGAAGACTTGAGCCAGACCACGGCTCTCAACCACGCATCAGGGCTCTTCCCAGGTCTCCTTCTCATCTCCCTCACATGACCTCACTCTCTTCCATGGCCCTGCCCTTCGTATGCTCTAGCTCAGCCATGACTAATGGCTTATATTACATTATCAACACCAACCATGCAGTAATGACTGCATGAAATAAAGTGTTGACAAGGATTCTACAGTTAAGCCTCAGTTTAGTGGGAAAGACTAGCCTCGACGTGGTTAGCTGTGTCTGCCAGGGGCATGGGAGGAAGAAGGCCAAGATGCATGTGAGTTTTTTGCTGTCTCTGCAGCAGCATCAGAACTTCTTTCCCTGGCCTCACATCCAGCTGTTTGTGTGTTTTTTAAAAATCTTTATTCAGCTCACATATTTTCCCATTGGATATGTAGTACCGTTTTTCCCCTGATAAGAGAAGCATATTTTAAAGCACACATTTACATTTTATCATCATTGCCATCTACAATGCAGTAATTTTTGGAGGAAGGGTACTTTTTTTTGCCACTAAATTCTGCTGAAAATCTTACTACTATTACTGCCATCCTATCTCTTTGAGAAGTTAGGGAAAAAAATGAGAACATACCTATTTTGAAGCAGGTACTAGACATTTATTCAGTCTCTAATTAAGTCTTTATTTAGCGGTTATTATGTGCCAGACACTGCTAGGCACTGGGATACAAAAATAAACGTGACATGGGCTCTCCCTGCAAGAAGCTTACATTCCAGCCTGGAAAAGCCACATGTTAGCAACCAAGTACAGACATAGCATGACGCCCCACCACTGCCTCTAAGGGACACTGCCATGATGTGCTCACCAGCTTTCATTTTTTAAAGAGGCCAAGGACTAACCTCCTCCACACGGTTACCCATCAGTGGCTCTCAGTTCCAATGTTAAAGATCCGCAGTGCCTTTAAAATGCTCTCAGGCAGAAACTGCTGAGCGGGGCGAATAAATCGGACTGAGGTAGCAACTATTTGGCAAAGTCCTCAGAACCACCCTGTTCACCCTGTTCAGCCTCCACAGATTCCCGTGTTCAGTACTTGGCGCCCATCCTGGCTCCTGAACCAACTCAGCCCTGGGCTTCAGATCTTCAGGCTCTGCCCCTACTCCCAATGCACCCTCAAACCCCTGGGCTGCAGATTTGGGGCTTCATCCTAAAACAGCAGTTGGTGCTTCCTCATGGGAATTTCCATGCTTATACCACTTGCCTTTTCAGACCAAGCCTGACTTCCCATCAGTGGCCTGGCATGCCCCAAATTCCATTAGAGTCCTTGCACCAGAATGGGTCGCCCGTGTGGTTGCTAAATGGTGCTGGAGCATGGGGAAATGCCTGAATTACTTTGGCGACATCCAGGTATTTCACATTTGCTCTTACTGTGATTCTGGGCTGAATTTCAGTGCTCATCAACATGTTTGGCAAGACAGAGACTCAGCCTTGGCCTGGAGAAGGCTGAAGCCATCTGTTCTTTTAAGTGATAGAAAGGATAAAACTGGATTGGCTCAAACCAGGATACGTAAAGGAAGGCTTTCTGAAGAGCATGACCTGCATGGAAATTTTGCTTTGTGCGCTTATGCAGAGACCTATAAAACTGTTGGATGCAGTGGTCAGAAATCTATGGTCAGACACAGAAAGTAATTTAGTCAGTGGTTGTCAGGGGCTGAGGGATGGGGGTTGGGGAGTGATTGCTAATGGGTACAGAGTTTCGGGGGGAGGTGATGAAAATGTTCTAAAATTAGGTAATGGTGATAATTGCACAAATCCGTGAATATCCTAAAATTCACTGAATTGCATACTTTAAAAGGGTAAATTTCATGGTATGTGAACTATATCTCAATAAAGCTATCATTTAAAAAAAATAAATATATGATCTATAGCAAAAAGCAAAAGCAAAAACAAACAAGAAAAACAAAACAACAAAAAACCCAGCCTGGTATACATTTAACTCGATCAGCATCTGCTCTGCACAGGCTTTGTCTGAGATATTGAGGAGGCGCTGAGAAATGAGACAGACAAGGAGCTTGCAGCGCCAAGTAACCTGTATATGCAATTGAAACGTGTCCTTGCCCACACGTAGGGCTCACCTGGAATGTTTGTTGGCCTAGATACTCACCCAGCCACCGTGCTCACCTTTGGACTCCCTACCAGGGGAAGACTGCCTCTCTTGGCAACCGTGAAGCCATCTCATCTCCAGGGAGTGTTTCACTGAGGCGCTGGCTTATCTCATTCGTTAGTTAGTAATCACAGGAGCAGAATACGTTGCAATGAATCTTTCTCTTTCCCTTTGCTTGTGGGAGTCATCCAGGCCTTTTTCTGGGGTCCATAATCAGAGATGTGGTGATGAAAATGCGAAGACAAGCCCTTCACCTGAGTGGGCAACACTCCTGCGAGGTGGAATTGCCTGGTGGTTTCAAGCTCTGCATAGGCCATTGCACCCAATTTTCATCCTCACCCTGAAAGGCTAAGTGCATGGGATGGCAGTTATGTCCTGGAGACAAGTAAGGCCCTTCCCTCCAGCTCGTCTCTGAGAGACTATCTGCCTTGCCAGGGTCGGTATGTTTTGTGTGTGAAACTGTTCTTAGCCATGGTATCCAACTACCTCTCCATTTATGACCCAAGTTAAAAGAGCTTGGAAGCGATCTTCCTCTCCTCCACAGGTAACATTTGCCAGCTTCCAGAAATACCTAACATCTGGCCCTCAATACCACAGTAAGGCTGGGCCCTGACTGACCCTACTAAACCCATTGGCCAATACCCACCTCTCTCCTGTGGAACAAAACCAAGTGTAACCAGATGAGAATTTCTACATGTGTCAGATGAGCTCCCAGGCAGGAGAACAAAGGGACAGTGTTGGAAAGATGCCATACAGTATGGAGACAGGTGGGAGTTCCCAACGTGGGAGCCCAGCTGGCTATACACTGAGCCTAGACTCCTGCTCTGAAACATGTGTGCATCCCCGGGGGAAAGGCAAGCATAGCCCTAGTGGTGTATTTGCAAACTCCAGGAGCAGTGAGGAGGGGGCCGGTGTGAGGGCAGAGGGCTCAGGGCATCAAGAAACCAGACACTTTTAATTTGGAGGCTGTCCGGGGAGCTGGGTGGGGTGGTGCCTTCCATAAAGACTTCGGCGAGGTGGGGAAGCCTGCTGGGCAGAGGCGATAGAAGCAAGACAGTTCATTTTTATTTTTGATTAAGTGAAACTTCAGCTTCAAAAAATTTATGTTGCAGCCGGAGCCCATCTCACAGATATACACAGAAAGGCACTGTTGGCTATTGCCCTCTACTCTCAGGAATGGTGCCAAAATCGCAAGTGGCAGTTTGAAGGTCATAAACAGGTCCTGTCCAGCTGTCTCACAGGAGGAGCAAACTGGCGAGCAGAAGGGGAAGAGTTTAAAATAACAAGGGGGCTCTTTAAATAGAGCCATAAAACCGGGTAGCAAACCTAGTCCAAGGGTTAAAAGCAAGCTTTTCCTCCAAAGTTTCTATGGCAACTAGATAAAATCGACAGCCAGAGTGCAGTTAATGAAATATTTCTTCTAGACCAACAAGTAGCAGTAAGTAATGAAGGCTGACTTTGTGCAAGGATCCAGCACAGGTTACATTTTTAGCTGCTGCTGCTTTTCTCCTGGCGAGAATTGGGCATGGAGTTTGGGGAGACTCCATTTACCCTGTTTTTCTCCTTCTCGCAGCAGGGTCTAGAGAGCTGGGGCAGAAACGCTGGTGTTGATCCAAATCACTGAGGATGGAGAGAAACCGTCTCCCTCCCTCTTCCCCCACCCCCACCAACAGTTTGGATTCATTTGACACACACTTACAGTGTTAATTTGGATATTTGGGATAAATGCTCATGACTAATTTTATCTGTATACAAAGAATAAACACAATCTGGTGAGGTTAGTTGGAAGCTGCTTGAGTTGTGCCTGACTAAGACGCGATGGGAATGCTTGAACTTGGAGGCTTTGAAATGATAGCTTCATCTGGTTCATTCCTGGCCGTGGGACTTTGGGCAAATTATTTAACCATCTGTGTCTCCGTTTCCCATAAAATGGGCATGAAGGCAGTACACATCCAAAAGTTGTTTAAGGATTAAAATATGTACATGTGCCTAGCAGTGCCTGGTATACATAGGTATCCAATAACTGCTTATTAAATCTGATTAGATTTATTTGTCTACAAATCCCTTTAGGGTTCCAGAGAAGTTCCACTATGTTGAATTCCAAATCCTCCTTTTTAAGGTGGCTTCCTGGAGAACAATTTTAAAAATATGAGATTATTCTAAATGTGAAACAGAATAATAAAAGTAGCTAACACTTATTGACACATTTTGTTGCGGGTATTGTTCAAAGCACTTTCTGTGTACTGGCATTTGCTACCGTAGCCACTTGTATTCATGAGCTCTTTGGAGAATGGCAGGAGTGGGTGGGGAAAGAGGCTGACGTGATTCCACAGAAAGGTTTATCTTATCCACTTGACTATTAAAATTCTGCTTTGCTGAGGTCACCCTTTGGTGAGCATTCACATGGGACACAAATATCTTCATGTTCTTTGCTCATTCAGAGAAGTCTGTTCACATGCCTCCTCCTCAGACTTCCTTGTCCTCAATTTTCCATTCATGTTATTTCCAAGTTCATGCCCATCCGGCCAAACCACTGGCCATAGCACGTGAATCACAATAGAGTCATACCGCTGACCATGTTTCCTTCCAAGCAAAATGAACAAGGTGCACTGCTTGACCTTCTCTGCCTGCTAGGATTTCCCTTCACCTCTGTCCTTCAGGGATAGCCCAGAAAGGGGCTGTAGTGTTACAAATGTCCACTTTGGGGTGGTGCCTGCACGTAGCGCAGAACCATCCATAAACCAGGCACAAGTCTTCTCTTTCTCAGTCAGTTTATTGTAGAAAACTTCCGATGAGGCCATAGGTGTGGGCTTGGAGAAAAAGGACTGGGACCGTGGACATTTAGGCCACTTCTTCCTGTAGCTTACTCGTGCCTTCGGGGCCTACTTGAGCCCAGTGTTGTATAAACCACTTGCATTTGGTAGTGGAGTGCTCCTGTGCATGTCTGACTTTATGGCTCGGTGGGTCAAACGACAACCAGTTTATGATGGGAAACTCAGAACAATCACATATGGACTGGTGGCCCATAGTAAAACCAGTGTGATGTCTTCTGAAAGAGAAAGGTGATCAAGGGCTTTGTTGACTAAACTATGGCATTAGGGCCAGAGTTCATATACCCCTTAGGTAAGACAGTGAGGGTACATTGCTGGCCTCACCTGCTGAAAATAAACTACTTCTGGTGGTCTTGACTGATGGGCTTTGAAAGAAATGCATATATAATATATAATATAATAGCTACATATCAGGTACTGGTGAAGTGTTTATTTGCTCAAAACAGTAAAACTACATCTGGAACAGCAGCTGCAATTGGATTCAGCACATAATTACATTTACAATAATAAACTGTCATTCTCTAAGATCCATTTGATTCTTGCACAGGCAAGTTGAATGGAGATGTGAAGGAAATCACCTCCCCTGCATCCTTTAAGTCCTTGATGGTGGTAATATGTCTTCCTTAAATGTTTAAGATAATTCACTGTAACAACTACTTGGGTCTTGAGTTTTCTTTGTAGGGAAGTTTTTAATTACAACTTTAATTTCTTTAAAGACATAGAGATAGTCAGATTTTTCTCTTCTTGTTTTTGTTTTGGCAATTTGAGTTTTTCATGGAATTTTTCTTGTACTTCTGAATTGTGAAATTTATTAGCATGAATGTCATAATATTGTCTTATTATCCTTTTAATGTCTGTGGTATATCTACAGTGACATACTTGATGTGAGTTATTTGCATTTTCTTTCTTGATCAATTATGATAAGGTATTACAAATTTTTTAACCTTTTTCTAAGAACCAAATTTGGCTTTATTAATTTTCTCTGTTGTTTCTTTATTTTCTTTCTTTCTTTTTTTTTTATTTCTGCTATCTTTCTTGTTTTTTGTTTCAAATTATTTTGGGTTTACTTTAATCATTTTTATTTTCTATTATAATAATCTAAAGTTACAAATTTTCTCCTAAACACTGCTTTAGCTGCATCACAAATTTGATATGTTGTATATCACTATCATAAGGTTTAAAATATTTTCTAATTTTCCTTGTGATTTCTTTTTTGGCCTATGAGTGCTTTATGATTGTGTTGTTTCATTTCAAAATATTTGAGCATTTTTCCAGATATTATTATTTTGTAGGTGTTTAATTTAATTACAGTCATATTATGCTCTGTAAGATTTCAATCTTTTGAATGTATTGAGACTTTTTTATGGTCTTTCATAGTGAACATTCCTTGTGCTCTTGAAGAAATGGTGTATTTTCAGGTGTTGAGTGTGGTGTTTTCTAAATGGCAATTAAGTGAAGTTAGTTGATAGTTTTGTTTAAATCTTCCTTATCCATTCTGATTATTTTGTATCAATTACTGAGAGAAAGGTGATAAATCTTCAATTATGGTTATCTATTTCTCCCTTTAGTTCTGCCAGTTGTCAGAAGCTCTATGATTAGCGAGTATACATTTAGAAATTTTATGTCTTTCTGATGAATTGACATTTTTTTCTCCTTAAGAAATATCTCTTTTTATCTGTGGTAATAGTCATTACTTTGTCTTATATTAATAAACCACCAAGGTTGTCTTATGTTAATGTTTATATGGTATATCTTTTTCCATCCATTCACTTTGTTATATCTGTCTTTACATTTTAATTGGATCTCAATATTTATTTGCATTTCACTTTTCAATCTCTTGCTTTTAATTGAAATATTTTATTCATTTACATGTCATACAATTATTAGTTTTAAGTCATCATATTATTTTTTTCTAGTTGACCCATCTATTTCTTGTTCCTCCTTTTCTGACTTCTTTTGGGTGAACGGAATACTTTTTAGTATGTTTGACCACATGATTGTTTCATAGGTCACTGAGGTTTATTCACTTAAAATTTTTATTTTTAAATTATAGTTTACATTCAGTATAAAATAATATTAGTTTCAGGTGTACAGCATAGCAGTTAGGCAATCAGATACTTTACAAAATGATCCTCCCAATATTTTAAGTACCCACTTAGTACCATATATAGTTATTGTTTTTTCATTTAAAAAAAATCTCTCTTATCTCCATATTAGATAATTTCTATTTAACTTTCTTCAAGTTTACTATAATTTAATCTGCAGTCTCTAATCTTTCATTAAATCCTCCAGTAAAATTTTCATTTCATATATTGTACTTTTCAGTTTTAGAGTTTTATTTTATTCTTTTCTATATTTCCATCATTTCTCTGCTGATATTTCCCATCTGTGCACTCATTCTAGCCACCTTTTACTTCAAGTTCTTATTGTATTTGTTGTACCTTCTTTAAAGATCCTCTGGATCTTTGGGGATTCTGTTTCCATCTTTTTTTCTTTGTTTCTTTAGTTTGGGTCAAAATTTTCTTTTACTTGCATGCCTAATACATTTTTATTGTAGCCTGGACATTCTGGATGATACATTATAGAGACTCTGGATTGTGTGTTGAGTGTTGAGTTTAAAGAGTGTTATTGTGTTCTCGTGGGCATTTAAATCACTGGTAGTTCCTTTATAGTTCTATCAGGCTCAGTTTTGTTCTTTGTTACAGCAGGACTATTTTGGTTTTGAGTTTAGTCCCAGGTGTAGTCCTTACTCTGATGTGGTTCTTACTTTACTTCTGAAATAGGGACTATATTCCTATAGCACCATTTTTCTCGTATCTCAACTGAATTCTAAAGCAGACCTCCAGTGTCTGCCAGGGCTGCACACTCACTGGCATTACCGCTGGTTTCCTCGTTCAGCTCTCAGCCCTGCAGCAATCAGTCTCTACTAGGCCTCATGGAGTCTTGCCCTGGGAAGTGCAGCCTCGCCCTTGCCAAGGACCCATGGTGAAGCCCCACACAGACTTTTGGGACTTTCCATCTGTACAGGTTCTTCTCTAGCATCTGGTCTCACAAATTCCAACTATTTTAGCAGCCTGAACGTAATCTTTGCCTTATCTGCTTACTCTACTTTGGCTCTGCCTTCCTATGTCATAACTAGGAATGTACCCGTGGCAGAAAAACTGGGGCAATTGTGGGACTTATCTCACTCTTTCCTTCTCTTAAGAATTACAGTCCTATGCTTCCTGTTCTTTGCCTCCTATATTTTGTTCATTGTTATAGTTTATTTAAGTAGAAAGACAAGCCAGGTATCAGCTAGTCTGTCATTGTGGGACACTGAAGTCTCTGAACACATCCTCTTAAAAATTTTTGAAATATATAAAGAACAAATGTTTGTATATGATGCCTGACAATGAGAAGCCCAAGCTTCTATAAAGAAAAATATGGCTATTTAATGAATGTTTAAAAGATATTGCAATAAAAAATTAATAGCATTAATTCACTCATCAAATAGCTAAAACGTGTTTATGTTTTGTACTTGGTGTATACCAAAGAAGGATAACATCAGTTCAACCAGTATTTTTGATATTCCATGCACAAGAGGCAGAAGGAAAATTATGCAGAGCCCAATGTCAAGAAGCTTTTATTATACCAGGATATATAAGTCACACATACAAAGCAAGTTAAATATGAAGGCAAGGCAGAATACAATTACATGCTAAGACTGGTTGGAACAAATTGGTGAGATGAACCTGAATTAACTTCCCCTTCTAGCTGCAGGGGCACTTCTGCATCACACATGATTCCTTCCCCACACCTAAGTTACAGGAGATGGACCAGAATTGAACACCTAACCCAAAGAGTACCAATCCATAGTAGAGCTTAGCCATGAGATTTCCCTTTAAGAATTTAAATTAAGAGATTCAGAGATTGCAGTCCGATGGTAATGTATGTTTGGTGAGTACGGTCATATGGAGTTGGCAATGGAGTGAGCACTAGGGCAAGCCAAAGTAATGGCCAAGTTGTGGATTTGGAGGAGCAAGAACCATGGCTGAGCAGACTGAAAAGAGACTAGAATAGATGCAAGAGAAAGAAATAGAAATATTCCAAGGCTGAGAGAAAAATATATTTCTGCTTGACAATTTTCCAGCTATTGTATATATAATGTATATAATAGTCCACTGTATCTTTTTATTAACTCCTTTTTTAGTGGTTATTATTTTTCCCCTTATAATGACATGTACTCCAACTAGAACCATGGTTTAGATGAAAAGTGCTGTAGATGTTCAGCCAAGATAGAGATTACTCTGGGGTATAGCCGTCAAAGAAGGCTTCATGGAGAGGAGGAAACTTAGGGTTCATCTCAAAGGACAAACATATCTGAATGAAGTAGAGTAATGGTAACCTTCACATGCCTCACAATTTCCCTTTGTAGTTCATACTACACAATCTTTAAAAATGAATCACTCGATTAAGCGTTGCTTTGTGTTTTATCAGTCGTGATGGTTGTTCTTCTATTTGCTTTCTATGTCAATTGATGAACCATCTAGTTTTTTGTGAAGTCTCAAGGTTTCAATCCCCTGTTTCTAGTCTCCTTTAGTTTTAAATGCTCTACTCCAGGCAAAGAACTACAGGTAAAATTTACAGAGTTTCTATTTAAACTCCAAAGAATTATTTTTATTTTCACTCCATCCTGGACTTTTCTTATGTGTTTATTTTGAGCCTCTAAATGTAAAATCATTTAGGTGAGTACTAGCACTAAGTGAGAATCAGAACACTAGATTTTACTTCCAGCTTAGCTAGTTCCCTGCGGCCTCCCAGCACCTTGCCTTATCTGTGTGAATGAGTATTGAAGGTCTTAGTCCTTGTTTCATATCAAAGTATCATTAAAGAGATTAATGAGATCATGTTCATGAGAAGATTTAATATCTTCATTGTGGCAAAACATCAGAAATTGAAAATCCACCCAGCTATTGTTGCCATCATAATTATAGTAAGCGATAGAGAATCTAAAGAAAGAAATGGTTGTCTACTTTTTCTGTAATAAGAGGACTGGGAAGTGAAAAGGAGGGGGTAGAGAAATAGCCTCACTTTGACTGAGATGGCATCCAACTTTCTCTTGGAGGTAGGTGGAGACAAGAAGAGTTTTAGAAGGAATGATTTCCTAGTCCTTTATACTGCACCACCACAGCCTTCTCACTGTCCCCTTGAAGAAAGTGCCAGTGAAAACAGCTCTGTGCTTAACGAATGCTTTCCTATTTGTTGGGATAAATGGTGACATTTGGTGTAACGGTAGTGCAGGCCAGGTTGAATAATTGCTTTGCTGTGAAGGGATCCCAGAGTAGAAGGCAGAGCTGAAAGCAACATGAGACAGAAACAGTATTAAAGTTGCAATGTCCAATGAAATGAGAGCCCCATTTTGCATGTTTTTGGGGGTTCATGTTACTGTGTAGGCAACATTCTGACATGCCCTGGTAGAAATATCAAGCAAGACTGCATGAGGGATAATGTTCCCCGCAGAGAGAAAAACTAAGGGCCAGAAGGCAACCAGCTATCATAAAAGTAATTAATTGTTTTACTTTTTAATGGTCTGGCAAGATTGCCTTTGAAAAAATGAATCATACAAATGGGACCATGATGTCAGACACATTGTCCATTGAGACTTAAGAGACTAGTTCCTGCTATAAATTATGATAATGAGTTAGTTTTTAAAATGTTTTATGAGGTTGAAAAGTGCAATGTCAATTTTTCCCCCCACTCTCTCATTGCTTTGAATGCCTTTCAGAATACGGAGGGTAACATTTCCTTTTGAAAATTCCTTCCAAATTTCCTGGCCATTGCTTTCCCAACCAGGTCATTCTCCAGGATGGTTTTAGTGCATGATTTTTATGACTCAGCTTAAAATGAACAAGACCCCATTGTCGGCTTCCTTGTTTTTTCACCAGAATTATTGACAAGATCTGCATAACTCTTGGAAAAGGTCTGTTGTCTAACCAAGCTACTATGGAAACCTGATCCAGGCCATTTAGAAGCCTAATGCTTTTTCCTCTTGAGTTTGTGAAAAATTCTGAGGCTGGTCAAACTTCGCTCAGAAAATATTCACCAGGGCAGAAGGGTACAGCTTGTTCACTACACTTTGCTTTTCATCTTAAATTAGCTTTGCAAATAAACCACTGGGCCAGGGTGAGGGCAGGCAGCACTGCCTGAGGGGTCATTGTAAAATACACGATTTCTCTTATTTTACTCCTTATGTTCTGAGTGGGCAGGAGTAGAGAGAAGAAAGGGGTTGACTTATTATTATTTTTTTAAACATACGTACAAATTGGTAGTTGGGGGAAAAAAATCCTAGATGCCTATTCTACATCAGTAAATAGTTGCATATTCAAGAGAGTTAAAACTTCACACTTCTAGGCCCTAAAGAGGAGCCCAGAAATGTAGCCTATACTCTGCTGTTCCATGAGAATTTTCCTCCTACCCCTTTCCTTTCGATATCATTGAGCAGTGAAAGACTACTCAGGGAAGGTGAGGCTAGAGTCCATGCGTCACTCTGGGAGCCAACACCAGGAGTGCCCCAGCTGTGGCTGGTCAAGGACTTTCCTCAAAAAATTCCTCAGGCCATTTCCTTTCCCTGTCCATTGCTAAGTATCCTGAGGCCTTCGAAGGGTAGAGAGAGGCTTCACTGCCAGTATCTTTAGGTATAAATCTCATCTCTGTGAAACAAGCCTTGCAAAATTTATAATGTGGTTATTCATCATTTATGATTCATATATACTTACACTTTACAACGACTCTGACCACAGTCATCTCTCCTGGAATATGGGCCAGAGGAACAGAGGCTTGGGAATGTTTCCTGTGAACATCGACAAGATTCCTCACTACGTGGCACCTGGGAACCGGGTGCCGATGAGTAACAATCTTCTTGGGATTTGATTCGCAGGATGTGCCCTTGGTGTGCTGGGCAGCATATGGAACCCAGGGAGATTGTAGCCTTTTCATATTCTCCTTTCATCCTCCTTAGAGGTGATGATATAATCACACCATTCTCTGGAGTAGTTGGGATAACTCAATACACAGACTCTGCCCCCAGTTCTGGCCAGTATTTCAAACTCTTCTCCTGGTAGATCTTTTTCAGCTGGAAAATCTGTGCTATTGAGGTTATGTTTTCCCCCACCCCTTTGCTCAGGTTATGCAGATCTTGTCAATACAAAACAAAGCAAGGGGAAGGGAGGAAGCAAAAGAGTGAACAGGCTAGTGCTGAATTATCCATCCTCAGTGAGTTCATTCCTGGCCCAGGGTACAGCTGAAGTTCGAGTGGGTTTGGGCTTCCTCAGATTCCACTGGGGAGAGAGCAGTTTTTCCCAGTTTCCTTTATAGAATAAAGATACTGGCACAAAAGACATCAAGGAGGTAGTCAGATTCCTGGCACATTCAATTAGAGGTAGATTCTGAGACCAGGGAAAAGACTGTGGGATTACAAAACATTTAATTATTAATTGGTTTATTCAACAACTTTTATTGAGTACATACTCTGGGCCAGGCACTGTTCTAGATGCTTGGAATACATCACTGAACAAAAAAGACAAAAATTCCTGCCCTCAAGGAGCTTATATTCTAGTGGAAATAAAATCAATAGAAATAGAATAAGTTAACAATACTAGTAAAAGTAAGGGGGATTGGGAATGATGAAAGGGTACAGTTCTGATTTTAAACAGTATTAGTTAACCACAGAGGCCAGGATAGATCTTACTGAGAATTGAAACTTGAGGGAAGAGTGAAGGTGAGGGAGTTTACCATGGGGAAATCTGGAAGAAGAGCATCCAGATGAAAGGGAGAAGCTGGATGAAGGCCCTTATGTAGGAGCACTTGAGGACAACAAAAGGCCCTGTAGCTGGAGCAGAATGAGCAAGGGAGAGAGGGACAGGAGAGGAGGTCAAAGGTAATGGGGTGGGACAGAGCTAGAGAGTCACAGGCCTTTGTAAGGACTTGGGCTTTTAGTCTGTATGAGATGGGCAGCCACTAGTTTAAGCAGAGGAGTGGCATGATCAGACCATTTAAAAAGATTGCTCTGGCTGCTGTACTAAGAACAGACTGTAGGAGGATGAAGGATGAAGCAGAGAGACCAGTTAGGAGGTAACCGTTGCAATAATCAAGGTGAGAGACGACGGTGGCTCAGCCCAGAGCAGTGGGAATGGCGGAGCGAGGAGAGGGAGAGCAAGGGAGGGTGCTAGATATATGTTAAAGGTAAAGGCAAAAAGATTTCCTAATGGCTAGGTGAACTAGGTGAATGAGCGATCGAGTGAATGAGTGAATGGCCTATAGTTCCGGGAGTAGATACTATGACAAACCTGAGTAAAAGAAAAAATCTCAGTGACCGGAAGAGCCACCCTGTGACCTGGTTGGCCCTGAGGGAGCAGGAGCAGCAGTAGAAACAGCAACAACTCAAGTCTGGGCTGGCTCTGCTTGGTCCTGCCCCTCCTGAACTTCTGATTTGTCGTTTTCATTTCTCTCATTGGCTACACAGCCCCAGACACCATCAGGGAGAAACTCCAAAATAATATTAAATTTACACTCCTCAGTTTATTCATGTATTTAGCACTGGATTTGTTCCAGTCACGGTGCCAGATGCTGAGGATAAGAGACTAGCCATCCTCTCTACACCTCATTGTATATCTATAAACTTGAAGTCACTTGAAATGGCTTCATAAATGGGGTGAAGGTCTAAATAGCATTAACACGTACCAGAAACAATACACCTTGGAATATTTCTCTAAATCACTTCCATTTTTTTAATAAAATGCTACTTCTAAAATAAAAAAATTTTAGAGAGGAAGGTGGGGGTAGAGAGAAAAAAAACATCAATGTGAGAGTGAAACATTGATTGGTTGCCTCCCGCACACACCCGACCAGGGATTGAACCGTGACCTTTCGGTCTACAGCAGTGGTTCTCAACCTGTGGGTCATGACCCCTTTGGGAGTCGAACGACCCTTTCACAGGGGTCGCCTAAGACCATCGGAAAACACATATATAATTACATATTATTTTTGTGATTAATCACTATGCTTTAATTATGTTCAATTTGTAACAATGAAATTGGGAGTCACCACAACATGAGGAACTGTATTAAAGGGTCGTGGCATTAGGAAGGTTGAGAACCACTGGTCTACAGGATGACACTCCAACCAACTGAACCACACTGGCCAGGGCTTAACTGATGATCTTAACCTAGGAATTTTCCATACACAATGTGTCATTTAGATTTCAATCCTCTAATGACCGAGATTTAAAGCTGAGGAAACTGAGGCCCACAGGGGCTGTTACTTGTTGAGGTCCATTGAGCGGTGGTGGCTGGCCCCAGGTGGGCCAAATGCATTGATAGGCTTCAGTAAGGCTTCAATAAGGCTCATTCCCCACCAGCATGGCGGCCTGCTTTCAGTAGAATGCTGAGGACAACGGTCTTCCAGGAACATCATCAGGGTCCATGCTGGGTCTCAGGCCACTTAGCTTAAGGTTCTTGAGAAAAACCTTGAGACCAGAAAGGAAAACAATGCCTGGGCTTAAGATGAAAGTTAAAGAGGACATGTGAGGGATTAATTACATACCTTTCAAGCTCCTTTGCTTCCAGCATCTGAGCCAAACAAAATAATTATCTTTGCCAGCCCCTTCACTTTGAATTTAGCCATTTCAGTATACTCTCTCCCACGCTCAAGCAGTCCTCCTAACTGGTAAGAGAAGCAACCCTCCGGATAGAGCGTTTCTGATCAGCTGTGTGTGAGAGCTTCTCCGCCAGGGAATGGTGCAGGACCCGCCACACCAGCTGCCCTTGTCAGATTCCTCCTAGATTCTGCCCATGAGGCCCAAGACAAAAAAAAATACTTATGTGACTTTTGGTGCCACATTAACCATAAGTCTCTACACTAACACATGCCATAATTTTTAAGGTTTTTTGGGGAAAACTCATTGATTAAAAATATCAAACAAATAAAAAGGCGCAATGAATCTCCTACTGCCTTTAAAGGGAACTGTAAGCGATAAAAGAGCATTCTTGGAGAAGGAGGAAGATAGTGCTTGGGAGGCCAATAGCCTGGTCCTTTTGGAGGTTGACCCTTGATTGACTTCTGTTGAATGGGGAGCAGATCACATGATGCCTGCATTACATCATAAGTGAGCAGACCTGGGGAGGGCACTGGCTCAACCAGTCAAGAAGCTAGAGACTTAGGTACTATTGTCCTGGCTTGAAAAGACTTTAAAACATTGTGGGTAAACAGAGATTGAGACAGCTGAAGGAGGTGAAGCAGCAAACTCCAGGCTGGAGCTGTCACATGGCATGATACAAACTGAAGTTACGTGGAAATCGCAAATCAAGGAGAGGAGAAGAGGTGACGTGTGGCAATGATGCAGTGCTGGAGTCAAGATCCTCCCAGCCCTGCCACTGAACTCCTGGCGGCTCTCTCCAGTTCTCGCCTACCAACATTCCTATTCTTGGATTTTTGTAAGATTCCTTTGAATTAAGGTAAATCTCCTTTACGTGAGATTTCTTGAATGGGCATCTGTTTTTATCAACCGGAGGAGGGATAACTAAAACACACATTCATTCATTGGCTCATTCATTCAAGCAATATTTATTTTCAAGCTCTGGGGATTCAGCAATAAACAAGACAAAACCTCTGGTCTTATGGGGCTCACATTCTAATGGGAGGATAAAGACGCTAGACAGATAATCAAGTGAATATATACTATATCAGGTGCGGGTAGGCACAATGGGAAAATGTGAGATATGGAGGTGGGAAGAAGAAATGACAGAAGTCCTCACTGACATTTGGGTAGAGACCTTAGGAGGTAGGAGAGCTAGTCCCACAAATACATGGGGAAACATTCCAGGCTGAGGGTAAAGGGAGGCACACACTTGGTGTGTCTGGCCATCAGCCAGGGAACCGGTGTGGCTGGGCTCAGCGAGTGAGGGCGAAAGCAGCAGAAGGTGAGTCAGAGAGGCTGCAAGAGGTTTCCATTATTATTATTCATTCAGTATCTGTATTGAACTCTACTATGTGCCAGGTCTCTTGAAAGTCCTGGAATCAGGAATCGGGATACAAGTGTCTTTTGTCTTTAAAGACTCCAAATTTCACTCAGCCATCTGACACCAAAATAACCTGCAGCCTATATTTTCCACACTCAGAAAATGAAGCCAATGTCGTGGGCGAGGGGAAGCGATTGAGTAATTTGCTTAGGACCAGTATATCACATGGAAAAAGACACAGAGTTGCAGGATTGAAACTAGACTTTAAAGTTTTACTTACCTACTTTGGCCCCTGCCTCTCTGAGGGAGTTCCCTCAAGTTGCCCCAGAACTGCAGCCCTCTCTCCTGTGCTTTGAGGAGATCCAAATGAGGAATTTCATAGCTCCCTTTGGAAATGCCTTCGATAAATCCAACCACTGAACTTGTGCAATTCTGCATGAAAACATAAAGGTTTTCCCTAAAGTGTGCTGCTACTACCAAAAATGTCACCAGGTGACCCAATTCCTTCATTCAAATGCTATTTTTAGTGACTGTCAGATGAAGGAAGAGTATCATTATGAAGCAGAGAACAAATCCCCCGTATATGCCTCCTCTTTTCATCTGCACCACCCATGGAGGACAAGAGCCGCACTTGGCCGGTCTCTCTCTCTCAAGAAGATGAAATCTGACTAGATCCCAAAATAGTCATGCTTCAGCCAAGAGATGAATCTGCCTTTTCTCTTCCAGGGAAAATCAAAACTGTTCCCAAATTAAGTTCCTAAAAGCATAATTACTCTGCTAAGTAATGGACTTGAATGTAATTTATCTTTCAGAGACAGAAATAACATTAATAACTATAATTTGGATACAAATGCTCCTCAGATTTACAATCAATCTAAGAGATTGTATTTGTTTCTGTGTCTTCTATGAAAAGTCTGAATGCTGACCCGTGATCCCTTCAAGAAAACGCAAGAAAATGAAGTATTATCAAATCTCCCACTCTGCTCTCTTGATTGACAAATCACTGGTCACCCTTGCCTCTGCTGTTCTGCTGTTATTGGCTGTGTGTGTGTGTGTGTGTGTGTGTGTAGGATTTGGAGAATCTACATTAGAAATCTGCCTTCTGTGTGTCCCAGTGAATTTTCATTTTCTAGTCTTTCATTCTTACATGCCAAGAAAGGCAAAAAGAAAGTTTGCTCAATTGTCAGAAACACAGATTCTTGACATCTGCTTGCTAGGGTACAAAAAAATGAAATTGCTCAGGAGAACACTTAGGGTTTGATGAGGGCAGCTGGTTTCTTGGGATGAAGTGCAGTGCTAACGCAACCAGGACACAGGTTCAATCCCTTACGGACCACTTAGAGGTGCACACAGATGAAACCTGGCTTCAGAGTGAGTTTTCCACTACTTGAACCTCAACCAGTTGTCCTTTCAGTGTTCAATCTTGGCCACATCTAGGAAGCCACATGAAATGAGTATGGCTCCATGAAAATTACTACAGAGGAAATGGCTCAGAAGGCTGGCCCTGCCAGTGGGAAATACCCTCCATATGACATAAGGACTGACGGTATACTGCCAACATTTTCTGTTTATTTAATATAAAGAACTCAACATCTGTACATGGATATTTATTTTTGCAGTATTATTAGCTTCTTTATATACCCAGTAGAGCCTAGTTGTTAAGATCTTGAGCTCCAGAGTCAATTTTTAATACAAAATCCTCCTATATCTCTTACTAGCTGTGTTATCTTGGACAAATTAATGAACCTCTGTAAGCCTCAACTTCTTACCTGTTAAATAGAAGTTTAATGGTACCCAGCTCACTATTTTGAGGATTCTATGAGATGATGCATATATAGTGCTTGGCATAATATCCCCCATAATAAGCATTCAATCACCGATAGCTGTTGTTATCCAGTATTAATTGCTTCCACAGATAATAATAATGCCTACTGTATCAGGTTGTTGCAAGCATTAAATGATATAATCCCAGGTACAGAGCTTAGCACAGTGACTAACTCATAGTAAGGGTTCAATAAATGTTAGCCATGATAACAGTATAATTATGACAATAACTAGAGAGGTGAAATAACTATCCCAAATTTGTACAGTTGGCTAGTGGATGAGTGGGGAATAGAAATTGAGTATAATGACAATTCTATACTATGTCTTTATGTTAAAGTATGATCTAAGAACTGATAATGAAAATTATCTTCCTGAATCTTAATTTCTTTCACTCGGCACCGGCAGACAACTTCTTAGCATCTGAAAAGGTTGCTTTTCCTTACTTTGGAGAATCGAGGTGTTTCTAGAACCACTTTTCAAGCAAAAGTCTGTTTTTTGTCCCATCCTTCACATCATAAATTAATCACCTTTTCAATTTTCAATAAATTCATTTTTTATAGAGAGAGTTTATCATTTCTGGAAAGCTATTGAGTACCAAAGCAGTAGAGAACAACAGAGCCAAATTGAAATAGATTCAAAATGACAAATTCCTATATATTACAGAACTCCAGGATCACTTACAAATAGCAGAGATTGCAGATTATAAATATGCCTGTATGAAATCCTCAGATGCCAAGGGTCTGTCCTCCCCATTCATTTCTCAGGATATTGGTTTTAAAAATATCTTTGGGGAATTGGGAGGAAAGCCTGAAATAATTTCAAAGAACATTAACCTTAAACTGTTTCTTGGTATGCAAGTTTTCTAGAAGTTTAAATGTAATCAAATTCATTTTTTAAAGTTTAAATAAAGAGATATGATAAAGCACAACTATTATTATAGTCAGTGCTAGAGAGTTATTGTTTTAAACTCACTAATGCATCATTGTAGTTGAGATGTTGGAGATGGGAGAAGCACATTTCTTCAGTGATGTTAAAAGATTGTTTTTCTTTAACAAATGTCATTTGGAGTTTTAGATTTTATCATAATTTCTTATATTTAATTAATTATTACTTTGGATTCACAAGAATTAATTATTACTTTGAATTTAGGACAACAAGCATTTTTCAAAGGCCATTCTACTTATACTAAGTTGGGTCTTATAGAGAGCAATAATAGAATTCATAGGCGCTCATTCCTGGCCTACATGTCCCTGAAATATTATGGGAATAAACATATTTCTCATTTTGTTGCTTCTTTTTCTCTTCTCAGCAGAATCTTTTTTATCATATTTCATGATAATGAAAATTATTCAAGGTATTATATAGCATGAGAGAGGAGAATAATGGGAAGGGTTGAAAGAAAACACAAGATGAGCAATATTAGATACCAATGAAGTAGGTAGCCTGATGGTCATTTCTTATCAGGATTAGATGTCAGCAGAGGCCAAAATGAAACCCATCCCTCTTGTACAGAGTGAACTCCACATTATCCGAACTTTCCTGGAGTTGGGGTAGAGGAGGAAGGAGGGGGTGGCACCCCTGACTCTTGATTCCTGCTTCCAGTGAAATAGTTTATAGATCAACTGGTCACCCCAGGTGTGCAGTCTTGTTTTCTTGGTACTTTCCCACATGTGAAACTCAACGCCTTACACTGCTTACCACAAAGTAAGTAAAACAACTATAAGTCCTCACTTGAGACCTTTGTGTGTAGAGCAGACTTTATATAAATATGTAGAGATGGAGGATTTTGTAAACCTGAAACATAACTTAAAACTAAATTTAAGGTCCTGGAGGATCGGGGCGCCTGCGCAGTCGCACTTCCTTAGGCGGCGGCCATGGCGGGACAAGAGGATCCTGTGCAGCGGGAAATTCACCAGGACTGGGCGAACCGGGAGTACATTGAAATCATCACCAGCAGCATCAAGAAAATCTTGGACTTTCTCAACTCGTTCATTTTCTCTTCAGGGTTGGAGGACCACGTGAACCCGAGAATGCACAGATTATAAAGCAGTGATAACATCCTAGCACCAGAGAGAGGAAACCAAGATGGCGGCATAGGTAAACACCGGAAATTGCTGCCTCGCACAACCACTTCAAAAATACAACTAAAAGACAAAACAAACATCATCCAGAACCACAGGAAGGCTGGCTGAGTAGAAATTCTACAACTAGAAGGAAAGAGAAAAGCACACTGAGACTGAGAGGAGGTGTGGAAGTAAAGTTCAGAGGTACAGAGTCGCATGTGGAAAGGGCTGGCAACTGAGGACATGGTTGTCTTTTTCAATTGGGAGGGAGTCTCAAGCTCCCGACTGCTCTGAACTCCAGTTCAGGGCGAGTCTCTGGGGACCCAGACTCATACGGGGAAAAACTGGACTGTCTGGCATCGGTCGGAACTCGAGGGCGGCTTTCTCTCAGAGGTGCTTGCAGCGATTACTGGGACACTGAGACTCGGGGCCTCTTAGGGTAGGACTGAGGATCAGCCATAGCTGTTTGCTCCGCCCTGTTGATTCCCTGAGACCCTGCCCCACCCAAGCTGTGCACAGAGGCTTTTGCATATGAAAGGCCTGGCCCTTTGCAATCTGAAAATTACCTAACAAACTGCAGCTGGGCCAGAGAGACCGAGAACTTCCAAAAGAAGGTCCAAGGCCCCACAGCAGCTTGCATTGCTTCACAGCTGGGCCTCATCTGGGCACCTCCAAACCCCAAACAAAGACGAGGAATCTGTAGATCTCTCCATAGCTCCTGCTGGGTAGCCTCAGGCAGAGGCTAAATTAGCACCTCCTTAGAGATCCAAGAGCCAGTGTACCCAGTGGTCAGAGTGGGACCATCTAGATTACAACTCCTCAGATCCATAAGGGACACACTCAGGGGGCAGACTCAGTGAGTACCAAAGCCCCACTGAAGCAAGTCTTGCCCCAGAAGGGTGTCTCCAGCACAGAAGTTCTCCCACTGTAGACACAGCTGATTCTCACAGCCAATTGGTCTGGAGGTCAATTCCTCCAGTGATACCTACAACAATCAAGGCTTATCTACAACAAGACTGTGCACAAAGCCCACAAAGGGGTGCACCAAGAGTGTCCACGTCAGGTAATTGGGGAGGCTGAGCCACTGGGCCCTATAGGACACCTAGCACAGAAAACCACTCTATCAACACAGGGAAGCATAAAAAAATGTGGAGACAAAGAAACAAGTCACAAATGACAGAAATGGAGGAAAGCAAACTACTGGATATAGAGTTCAAAACCACACTTATAAGGTTTTTCAAGAATTTTCTAGAAACCGCCGATAAATTTAGTGAGGCCCTCAAGAAATCTAGTGAGACCCTCGAGAATATGAAAAAGGACCAACTAGAAATTAAGCATACACTGGCTAAAATAAACAATATTATACAAAGTTCCAACAGCAGACTAGAGGATCGAAAGAATCAAGTCAAAGATTTGAAATATGAAGAAGTAAAAAACACCCAACCAGAAAAACAAAAAGAAAAAAGAATCCAAAAATATGAAGATAGTGTAAGGAGCCTCTGGGACAACTTCAAGCATACCAACATCCAAATTATGGGGGTGCCAGAAGAAGAGAGAGAGCAAGATATTGAAAACCTATTTGAAGAAATAATGACAGAAAACTTCCCCTACCTGGTGAAAGAAATAGACTTACAAGTCCAGGAAGTGCAGAGAACCCCAAACAAAAAGAATCCATACCAAGACACATCATAATTAAAATGCCAAGAGCAAAAGATAAAGAAAGAATTTTAAAAGCAGCAAGAGAAAGACAGTCAGTTACCTACAAGGGCGTACCCATACGACTGTCAGCTGATTTCTCAACAGAAAGTATGCAGGCCAGAAGGGAGTGGCAAGAAATATTCAAAGTGATGAATAGCAAGAAGCTACAACCAAGATTACTTTATCCAGCAAAGCTATCATTCAGAAGTGAAGGTCAGATAAAGAGCTTCACAGATAAGAAAAAGCTAAAGGAGTTCATCACCACCAAACCAGTATTATATGAAATGCTGAAAGGTATCCTTTAAGAAGAGGAAGAAGAAGAAAAAGGTAAAGATACAAATTATGAACTACAAATACACATCTATCAACAAGTGAATCTAAAAATCAAGTGAATAAATAATCTGAAGAACAGAATAAACTGGTGAATATAATAGAATCAGGGGCATAGAAAGGGAGTGGACTGACTATTCTCGGGGGGTAGGGGGGGAAGGGGTGTGGGTGGTGCGGGAAGAGACTGGACAAAAATCGTGTACCTATGGATGAGGACAGTGGCGGGGGTGGGGTAGGGTAAGGGCTGAGGGTGGGGTGGGAACCGGGTGGAGGGGAGCTATGGGGGGGAAAAAGAGGAACAACTGTAATAATCTGAACAATAAAGATTTAATTTAAAAAAAACAACTAAATTTAATATGCCCCCAGCTAAATACTTCTGCTCCTGCCTCCTGAGATATTGTTCAGCCCTCACACCCACCTCTTTCTCTCCACTCTTAAGGGCTAATTTCTTCCATTTTCTTATGCATATCCATTCATTTTCTTTTGCGCTGCCTTGTTCTTCCAGATGCTGGATTTAGTCTATCTATTTTTATGCCTTTATTTTTTCTCACTGGTACTTATTGAGCACCTACTATGTGCTCACCACTGACCTAGGCACTGGATATTCAAAGAGAGTAAAAGAGATACATTTCCTATCCTCGTGGAACTTAGAAGTCAGTTCTCTTGACAAAAGTAATTCTGGCAGCAACAGTTATGCTAGTAGTTCTTTTTAAACCTCATATATTATAAATCGGCACCTGAACTTCCTAGTTCATCATGGCATCCGATATTCTGTCATGATGATAATAATTTTCAAATGTGTTAAACCCTCACAAAAATATGGCATTGGGCTATTCATGTCCCAAGTAAGTTTCTGTACTTTAAATCCACACGGGAGAACCAGAGATAGTTAAGATGCTGAGCAATTCCAGAGCAGATTGTTATGAACCTTCCCTGGAGGCCTGGGCACAGGCATAGCTGACCTCAGGGCCATGATGGAGAAAGACCCCTGTCATCGCTGCCTGGCCTTCTTCTTTGGAAAAAGTGTCAGAGAAGTACCCAGCACGTTCCTAGGAGTGTGGGTCAAAATAAACAGTGCACTGTGGACACATGAAAACAGCATTCTTTAAACATGTTCAGACCTCAAATTAGAGATCCCCAGGACACACAAGAGTGGAACAAGCGTGAGGGGCCAGGAGTTGGAATTAGCACAAAGGGAGCCCTTTCTCTTCTCTTACAAGTGCTGTGCAGGTGCAGCAGAAAAGCATTCAATTGGGGACAGCCAGAGACATGCAAAATAAGAGTCTAAGCCAGGAGACTCTGGTACTTGGGACTGGAAAGAAGGCCAGCCGTCAATGGGCAGATTGTGCTGGCTTCTTATCAGGCCTCACACGCTAAATAGTGCAGGACTTGTCCAATATGCAGATGGGGAAGGAGCAGATTCCTGTTTTCTACTAATGGCCTCGTAACGACTGTCGAGTGAGAAGCAACAGCAACAGGCAGACAGTGGAGATTTATTTAGAACAAGAGGGTTGGAAGGGCTCATTTCAGTCCAGACATCATGCAACTAGCCCATACAGCAGCGTGCCGGGCGCAGCCTTGTCCAACAGAACCCCAGCGCTGGCCAGCCCCGGGACTCTGATGTGGTAGGTAGACTTTATCAGATGCAGCAGGATGTGCTTCCCAAACGTTCCTGCCCAGCTACCCTACCTGCAGGAGTGAGGAATGCGACCCATCCCCCCGCCCCCCCCAACAAGCCTGCCATTGGAAGACTACTCGCAGAAGTTGGAAACATTGGTTTGCGCTTTCCTCTTTTATGTCAAAAATATAGTAGAATATTAATACTTTACTCCACAATATATTGTGTGTTTTTTTAATATAAAATTATTTAAGTTATTAGTTAAATTGTTTTGTATGTCCCAACCCCCAAATCTTTGGGGGGAAATGTATATTGCAGGAAGATGGACATGTTTATCCCTTGACTACCAGGACCAGGCACATGGCTACATTTTCCCTGGGTGAGGAAGGTGTGTGTTCTGGTTTGGGAAATAGAGCATAGTGGGAATGAGTGGCGATGCCAAAAGAAGTGTTGCATATGTTGGAGAGGCTGCGGTTGTTTAATGAGACATCATTTCGGCTCTGCCACCACCACCCCTGTTCCTCCTTTCCATCCTGTGCCCTCGTTTGGCTTCCACTTCCTGCCAATTCTCAGTCATTTAGAATGATAAACAACCACAGAGCCACCTCCTAATAGATTGGAAAGCTGTACATTATTTAAACCCACTTGTCTCGGTCTTTCACAGAATCAACACAGCCCCTGTTCTCTCTGGATAGACCTATAAGGGATTTCCTGAAACAGAGATGATCAAAAGTGTTTGAGCATTAACTTCTTCCTCTTTCACTTTGGAGTGGAAATAACAGGCAAAAAAGAAGATGTGTAACGTACATCTTTCCTAAAATAGGATAGAAACTGGGAAGAAAGTGAAATAAAAGAACCAAAATTCTAATCCCTTCCCAACTTCATAATATGACCACCTTGGCACACATATTCCACATGAAAAAATACGGGAGACTCCATTACATCTAAAAAGACAGGTCTCTAGAGTAAAACAGAATGTGGAGACAAGTATCCAGGGAAAACTCTAGCCCGTTCTGAAATTAACCTGGATGATTCACATACAAGTAGGATTTTGCCTGCATGGCCCAGATAATTCCATAATGTCCCACAGCAACTGAGAGTTAACCCAAATGAAGAATGTGAATACAGCTGTTTGAGACATGCCATGGCCAGAAGAATAATTGGCCAATTCCTTGGAAAACTTGGTTGCAGAAGAAAAGAATCATGTATGTGTTTCTCAATCCATTACTCTTCTCCTCTCTCCTTGGGAATGTCACTTGAGCCACTCAGCAAAATCTGGGAGGCATTCCACCCAGAGACCAAGGATGTATTTTCATGTGGGAAATGTCCTGGGGAGAATCACAATACCTGCCAAAGCTGAGGGAAAGGGGCTACTCTTTAACCTAGAGGTTTGCCTGCCCCTGAGTGCTGGGAGACTTGCTCTTCTATAATGCCGGTGGTCTTAATCCAGCATCTAGAAGGGTTCAGGAATCTGGAGAAGCGCTGTGTGTAAATTAATCAAGAGTCCAGAGATGAAACATAATTTTGGAAGGCATTTGGGGAGTCAGAGAAGACTTAGCTAAAGGAACTAAGTTCTTCTCATCTCAGGACCCCTTGCTCTTTATAAACACAATTTGTCCTAAGGCAAGGTAGATATACACATCAAAGGGTAGGGTTAGGTACAGAATCCATTGTCAGATTGGGGAAAAACTGCCTATGGCTGTTCAGGTGTTTGGCCAGTAGGAGGCAATAACATGTAGATTGAAATGCCCTCAGCTGTCTGGCAGTAAGCAATCATTTTATGCATCCTTTTCAGGTTCTGGGAAATGCCCTCAGCCATCTCCAGATGATTGAGCCCTGCTGACATGCTGGAATTGGCTTTCAGCACTTCTAAATGAAGCAAGAGATCTCGTGGTGCAGGGTGGGATTACTTCAATCCAAAATGCAGACCAACAAGGGTAGATGAATGCTGTCATGGACAGCTGGCTTGCCAAAATCCATTAAAAAAAAAAAAAAAACGAGAACTGGGTAATCAAACTTGAAATCGCTTCTGAAACTCCAGCCTTAAAACCAAGGGAAGAGAGATCACACCCTGTGTTTTGGCAGTTGCCAATGGGACATGTGTTATCAGGAGCTGGGGTATAAAGGAGGCTGAGTAGAACCTCCTAACACTTAACATGGTAAAGGTAGCTTTACCAGCACTCACCCAAAATGTAGCCAGACAGCTATCAACTTTCCCTTTTCATTTTTTCTTCTTGAACACCAAGCCTTTACTCTCAGAGACAATTGCCAAGGTACCAAAGTCGAGATTCTATTGACCTAATTTGACCTTTTTCCCAGTAAAACTCTGGGCTGAAAACCTAGGGCTGTGGGTCAAGATGGCAAGAGACATTGTGAGAGCAGCACTGTTCTGAGTGTGTGTGCAAAAGGCGTGCCAGCGCAGCAGGCCAGTGAGTTGAAACTGGTCATGGAGTCTTAAAGCCACTGGCTGCACCAGGGAGAGGACTGGGCTGCCTGCTCCCTCTCCTTGCACATTCCAGCTTGCATCCTCTCAGATGGAGCTAGGGCAAACATGTTAAACTCAAAGGCTAACACGGGCTAAATAAATGAGGCATGTGGCCCGCGGGCCGCGAGTTTGACATGCTTGGGCTAGGCTAGGGCATGGTGCTGATGAAAGAATCTGCCTGCGCACCTGGACGCTTTTGCAGCCGCCAGCCCAGCTTCCACAGGGAGTAATCTGATGAACAAATTCCCACTGGTTTGTTAATGATTCAGTGTGAGTTTTGTTGCCTTCTCCCGGGAGACAAGGGCAAGGAATCGCTAATGATGGAATTTTTTTTTAAATCTTTAAATTTTTTATTAGTTAAGGAATTACAAATGTGTCCTCATTCACAGATGTTGTTGAGCCTGGGAGGGAGTGTTGGCTGAGAATAAGGCCTTTTCATCTCCTCTCGGTCCCACCACCTTCTTCTGACAGCTTTCATGAGGAGGTCTACCCACTCTCAGCTCCACAACCTCTGCTCTGAAGTGGGGTTGGCCATCTGTTTCCCTGACCCCGGAGGAAGCCAATCTTGCCCGGTGTGATTCTGTCCAGTACGGGGAAAGGAAAGTAGTGCCTTTTCTGGAGCCACTCACCCGTCCTGGGAGACTAGGGTGTCTATGCAAAGGTAAACAGTTACGTAAGGAAAGATAGACTTACTTTAGTCCTGGATCTGGCTGTGTGGGGCCTGCAGTGCCACGTGGGGCATTAAAAATTGATGTGGGGATTAATGCCATCTCTTCCCTGTTTGTTCTTCTGAGTCATGCTCCAGTTTAAGCAGCAAGGAAGACGGTGACCTTTCTCTTCATGCTAACGTAAAGAGCAGCTGATGCCAATGGAAATTTTTGCAGACACTGATAACCTGCAGGCGAAAGGCACATGTCGGTTTCTCCCCTCATGTAAAAAGAGGTGATCATTCTTGTCCCATAGGAATCTTCTAAAAATGTGTGGAAGATGATGTGGTTAATCTTTGGGTGATATCTGGGCTAAATGCTAAAGAAATGTGCAGTTAATTCCCCATCTGAATTGTTTTATTGTGTGTCCCTTCCCCAGGGCAGGTCCATGATGCTGTGTACAAGGGTGTGTTAGGAAAGGGCAGTAAGACTGGGTCTCGTGATCTATTTAGTTACTTTTTCAAAAGCCTTCCTTGGGGAGAGATGGCTAATGAATGACATAAGAGTAAGGACTATGAAGGAATGTCCTGTACAGAAGACAGGCACTCATTAATCTCTGTTGAGGCTGGAGAAAGAGGAAAAAAGAAATCTGTACTAAAGCAAAAGAGATACAGTTAGGAAGAACTTGCTGATAAGGAGCATTTTAAGGTGCTGAAAAGGGCAAGTAAAACCATAACCTTGGCTTTGGCCAATATAGAAAGCAATGACATGAGCCAAATTTCCTACAAGGAAAGAGTCTATATTATCTAAATTTCCTACAAGGAAAGAGTCTATATTATCTGAATTAGTTAGGTTTGCTTTCTGGTATGAGCAGGCTTAATTTCCCCAAAACCAACACTCTAACCTGTGCTGGCAATTTTAGGGTCTCTTCCTAGAAAAGTTGCTTTTGGAAACTGGAGCCTTTCTCATAGATTTTTTTTTAACTTGGGAGGGGTCCTTCCTTCCTTCCTTCCTTCCTTCCTTCCTTCCTTCCTTCCTTCCTTCCTTCCTTCCTTCCTTCTTTCCTTCTTTCTTTCCTTCTTTATTTCATCCTCTTTCTCCCTTTCTTCCCTTCTTCCTTCCTTTGTTTCTTCTTCTAAGCCATGCTCATTGCACCTTCCAGAGCCATGGTTCAAAAAATTAGATTGCTTCTTGAAATTCATATATATAAAAGCCCAAGTGACCTACTGGCTGGTAGCTATGACACCCACTGATGACCAGGGGGCAGACACTCAAGCAGGAGCCAAAACCACAGGCATGGAAACATGGAACAGACTGATAAATCTCAGAGAGAAGGGGGGAGGGGAGAGGGTGGGAAGAGATCAACCAAAGATCTTATATGCATACTAGTAGCCCGATGCACAGATTCATGCACCAGTGGGGTCCCTTAGCCTGGCCTGTGGGGATCAGGATGAAACCAGCTCTCTGACATCCCCTGAGGGGTCCTGGATTACAAGAGGACACAGGCCAGGCCGAGGGACCCCACCAGTGCATGAATCCGTGCACTGGGCCTCTAGTCTATAATAAAAAGCTTGGTTGAAAATCACTCCTGGGAGGTCCAGGAAAGCCAGACAGAAGTTCAGATTTATTTGTTCAACAAATATTTATTGAGTAGCTACTAGTACTATGTGTCATTCTCCAGAGATGAAAACTATTGACAATTTCTAAACTGAGAGATAGTCTTGCACATCTGACCTATAGGCTTAATTGAAGATTAGAGGATGGACTAAAAGACCTTCTGCTATTCCCAAACCCTGTGTTCATACTCAGTGATTATTGCTACCAAAAAAAAAAAAAAAAGTGTAGCCAGAAATGTTTTACAAATGCTGCAAACATCCCAGTGGCCTTACTGGTTTGCCTGGGGATGTCACTAGGATTGTGTGTGGTAATTAGTTTCCTTTTTTCCAGCCAAACACGCCTTCAGCATGGCAGTCAGGCTCTTTTAGATTCTTTCTGAGCAACCAGTTTCTAGATCATTGTAATCAATCGTTCGTATAGGCAAACTTTTCCCAATAATGAGCTCATCATCCTATCAGGTGAAAATACAGCAGCAAATTAATATTTGGAGATGAAAATAAGTTACTGTTTTCTGAATAATAAGCCCCGAGTCCCACGGTAGAGCTGAATACACAGTGCAAGCCCAAAATTTAATTTTTTTCATGAGAACTGACAGACTTTACTTCAAACCAACTGTACTTCATTAAAACTCTGATAAGAGTCTGCAGAGCAGCTCAGAAATATTGCAGCTGTGGGCTCTCAGAGGGAAGGAAAGAATCCTCATATTGTTCAAGTATGACACAATGAGTTTGTAATGGAGTCACTCCATCCCAGATATATTCGGATTCAATGCATTAATTCTCCTCGCCGGCCACCGGGTTCACTTAGTGGTGAAAGGGAGGCAGCTACCAATTCTCCTACTTTCTTTAGACTGTACGGGAATTGAGCAACCCAAGTTGGGGGTTGGGGAAGATGCATAAGAAGGATAAATACCCTCTGAATAAGAGTCTTGTATCAGGACCAACAACAGTTTGGGCAGGTCGTGTCCAAAGGTGGAGGTAGTGACCAACCTTTGTGATTGCATTAGTGGCCCTGCCTCTGGCCTCGGGAATGAGGGCCACCCTGCGAGCACCTCCTGCAGGAAGCCTTCTCTAATTCCTCGCACTAAGTTAGTGACATCTCTGTGCTCCCAGGTATCCTGTGTGCACTCCTTTATAGTTCTCATCACCTTCTACTGAATTGTCTACTTTTTCACAGCTTCGCACTATGGACTTTAAAGAAAGGTCATTTGGCTCCGTCGCTAATTAGCTGTGTGACCTTGGGCAAGTTCATAACCTCTCTGAGATATTAGAGATAATAATGCTTACGAGGGTTGATGTGGAGATTGACATAGCTAATGATGATCACTATCATTATCAATAATATCATCTTTCTCCCTTGATCCTAAGTTTCTCATATACAGGGTTTATATATACTAAGAGCTCAGCAGATAGGATGCTCTCAATAAAAATCTGTTCAATAAATTTCAAAAGAGTAGCTTCCAGCATCTAGTAAGAGGCTAGATGTGCCTCTCATGGGATGGTAATTTAGCCTGGAGAAAGGTCCCTGATAAAAGAGCCCAGCATAATGGGCGTAGAGAATGGAGCTGTGGGAAACTGTACCCTTGTCCATCAGCGCTGCCTTTCATGGGCCTTCAGGAGCAGTGGGGGTTCTCGGGCTCCCCAGGCTGTCCACACGGGGCCTGCGTGTGGTGAGCACTCATATGGGGTTTGCTCTTAGTGAGAGTTATTAGAAACTAAAGAGCACTTCTGAGGGAGGAGTGCTCTGTAGGAAGCCAGATTAGTGTGCATCTGAGAAGTGAGGGTGTGGCCATGTCTAAGGAGAAGAATATGGACTCAAGCTCCTTTGCAGCACTTTGAGTGCAGGAAACCACTGTTGTTGGTGAGAGAGAGAGAGGGAAAGGGAGAGGGAGATGGAGAGGGTGAGAGAGAGGGAGGGAAGGAGAGAGAGAGAGAGAGAGAGAGAGAGAGAGAGAGAGAGAGAGAGATCCAAGGGAGAAAAGAGAAAATCATGGCATTTCTAACCAAATAGTTTCCACAATATTGCCTTTCTTGAAATTAGCATAGCTAGTGAAATGAAGATGTGGCTACTGATGTGGAAATATTTCAGACAGCAGTATTTCCACCAGTTCCTCAGAAATGTCATTTGAGAAAGAGAATGCCTAAAACCTGGTGATATAAATACTGCTTTTGGCAGCCTTTTGTCAAGGAATGCGACTGGCTCAGCCCTGGCACAGTGGACTTCAGAATTACAATGGGAGACAGGGGTGTGACATGATAGGAAAAATACAGCTAAGGAGGAGTTCTCATTCATGAGCAGGGAATAGAGGGGGAGTTAGGAATCTGGGCCCTAGTCCAGGATCTACTACCAACTAATGCTTGACCTTGGGCAAGTACTTCATTTCCTCAGGCCTCAGTTTTTATATCTGGATCACCTCTGGCTCTAACATTGTAACTGTTTAAAGCACAGGAGTGTATATAAATGAAATAGCAAATAAGACATAGCTATACTCTTTACCTTTCCTGCATTACTCCGTGTTTATTAATGTCTGGACAAATGTTCAAATGGGTTATAGCTTAATTCTCTTTTTAAAAAGTTTCCTCAATAAAAATCGCTGTATCATAAAAAATATAGATCCCCAGCTTATGACATTTAATTCAAGTCATCACTTCTACACTGAATTATTTTATTCACTTATTTAATGAGCACCGTTAGCACCTGTGTGCCCAGTGCTGTCCAAGGGAAGAGAACAACAAGACCGCTACACTTAAGAAGCCACCACAAATGACAGGCCAGTGAAACACCTGCATAGAACCCTGGACTCTGTCTGAGGCTCTGACCCGCACGTCCACTGAGAAGTGCACATTTACATGCCCATTTCAGTTCAAGGTAGCTCGTCCCGGGTGTGTCTACCTGCAGCATCACAGAAAATGCTTTCTTCAATACTGTGTCATCCACATTTGTATTGACTAACCTGACTCATGGCTGGCATAACATTTTATTTCCTTTGTCCAAGGAACAATGCAAATGTAAAGGGCAAGTTCCCACCCAAAGTCTGAAAAGACAGTCTGGCATCCTGATACCTTCACAGGGGATGATGGGCACCCCCTTGTGTCGGGGTCACCCGCTGAGTTCCATCTCCTGAGCTGGGGTGACGTGGACGATGACTACAGCCTGGGCACGGAGCGTGTCCACTGCACGTTTTCCTGTAAACACCGCTCTGGGTCCTGAAGCCGCCATCAGGCTTCCTGGTCTCTGCGTAGTGCAGACTTAAGGGCACCAAAACCAAACGAGGACGTGATCGTCAAAGTGAGTGCACGTCCGAGGCTATAAACATTCAACAGGGGTTTTAAAAAATGGCCTTCCACTAAACCTTCAATCACTAA
>NW_005871070.1:7269232-7306867 GCF_000147115.1 Myotis lucifugus | reverse complement strand
TGCTCACACCGGAACACGCTGCTTATGCGCCGTGAGGCGCTGGGCAGGTGAACTTCTCTGAGCCCTGGTTTCATCCTTTAGAAAACACTAGTGGGAGACATTTGGCAAATAGCACCCCCAGCATCAGTTGTCCTGGTTTACAAGAGTCCTCAGGAACCTCCTGGACTGAGTCCTCTAGAAAACTGGGTAGGGATTTAGAGAAGAGAGATGTATCAAATACTAAATTGCAAGAGCTGTGCAGGCCCCAGGAGAAAATTTAGCCTTAGGGGAAGAAAAATTCTGGCACAGCGATCTGGGCTTGGCAGTAGGACTTCAGGTTCAAAAGGAGTAATGACTCTTGGTTCCGCACAGAGGCTGTGATTTGGAGGCACCCTGGCCCAATTATCCTGGTGCTGTACGCTTGCCCTCGAGAAAAGAATAAATACAACCGGAAAAGCAGAGCCACCAGACTCTGCAGTAGCATGGAGCCTGAGCAACTCTACTGCAGGTGAGGCCTCTCCCCAGCAAAGCACAACACAAGGAAGAACACCCTTTCCTTTCTGTGTGGCAGGGTGCTGGGTGGCCAGGCACTTGGCAAGGCTCTGCCTCGGGAGCATCGCATCAGCCCAGCAGAGCTGTCAGCCTGCGGGGCAGAGGCCGGCGGTGTTGGGGAAAGGACGCACACAGAGACCCTATCTGGGTGAGCATGGGCCCAGAAGGAGTCTCAAACAGTAATACCTCCAGGGAGAGGGGCTGTGGGGAGGGAGTATAGCAGATGGAGTCCTGTGGACCAGTAAAGCTCCGTATGTATTAGGAACAACATTGCCTCGTTGATTCCTATTGATTGGGGACAGCTGGGTCACATTTCTTTGGAAATGTGCTTTTGAGAGGTGTTTCAAACACTTATGTTCTACTCCAGTTTCTCGGCCTCACCTGTCTTGTGCCGGTGGCTGCAGCAGTCACCAGCTCTGCATGGGGTCCAGAGGACTTCACGCAGGTGCCGCCTGGCACTGCAAGCCTTTCACCTTCCTCCTGGCGCTTTCCTGTTGACACAAAGTCATGTGACCCCACCAGGTACCCATGCATGAGCAACAACCTGGAAATGCAAGAGAGCTAACAATCCCGTGGTTTAATCTTTGACCAGTGGGAAGCAGGGCTCAAAATATGGGCTCCCCTTACCAAGGCTGCTCTGACTACGGGCACTGCCAGAAACAGAGACTGATATTGATTCCTTGACATGACACCATCCTTTAGTGAGACCAGCCAGCCACTTCATGGCAGGGCAGTTACATTGGTTCTTTCTACCCTGGCAGGCAGCAATTCATCTTTACCAGAATTGAGACCTGCTGTGCATATGGGTTTGTTTTCCCTTCCCATGGTGCCTCCACTAGGCCTTTCAGAATACCTGGTACAGGCTGTAGTAACCCTTGCAACATTACATAAGACCCAGAGATCCATTTTACAGCAAAGGCACAAGAGGTGTGCCAGCAGGCACATAGCTCCAGGGTCCACCCTGCGCCCGCCATCCAGAAGCAGCCAGTCTGACAGAATGGTGCACTGGGCTGTTAAAGGGTAAGCTAGGTTTCCACCCTGGGGGGAAATACACCGCAGAGTTGGAGCACTTTCTCCCGAGTATGCGAATATGCGATATATGTGTGCAAAGCAACCAACAGAGGATGTTCTGTCCCCAGTAGGAGAGCTGTTGGGAAGGAGGCATGGCCCCCTCAGGATCACTCTTAGCAGCCTTCTTATGGCGTTTTCCATCCCCACAAACAGGATTTTTCAGGTTTCGAGGCCTGATGTTCAGAGGTCACAGAAAGGTTTCCACTGAACTTGAAATTGCAGCTACCACCGAGTCACTCTGGGCTCCTCACGCTGGTGGATCAACAAGCAAAGAAAGAGTTACTGTGCTGGATACCACGAGGAGCCGTGGTGGCTCTGCACAGTGTGAGCAGGGAAGGGTCCGTCTGAAAGCCACAGGATTCATGAGGAGGTATTTGGGTGCATCCACAGAAAATGGGCAATTATAGAACTCACAAACCAAAGGCAAAGTAAGAAAGACCTCAGACCCTTTGGGATGTAGATGTTGCCCTCCACCACCAGGCAAGCAGTGCAGATCAGAGGGAAAGTGCTGGCCAAAGTGATAGAAATGTAAATGGGTGGTGGAGGGAGGGGGTGGTGAATGTTAGTTATGGCCTTGGGACCAGCTGCAAATGTGGACCTGCATCTTATTTCACTAACAATCTTGCCTTGGATCTTTATGGAAATTTCAGCTGCCATCACCTTGAGGAAGACTCTGTGACTGGTTAGACTCAGACCTCCTCCTTCAGAGAAAAGTGAGGGCATCTTGTTCTGAGAAAAGTAGAGGCTCCCGAGTAGACTAAGTGAGCCAGGCTCAAGCAGGCTGCTCGATGCAAGGGAAGGACCACGTTAGACTGTTCTCACCCACCTCTTCAGATCTCTCGGCTTCCCTTGTCTCTTGTTCCAGCTGTCACTGCAGCAAGCAGCTTCACAAAGACACACCTGACAGCGCTTTGCCTCACACCCATGCTGTGTGCTACTCGCCTGTTACCCTGAGATTTCTTTAATAAACAGAGAAATTTACAGCAACCCTAACACATGTACATCCTGGGTGTGCAGGAGAATTAATCTGTAGAGTGAAACTTTGACCAATAGGATATGGGAGCAGGGGATACATCCTTCCACTTTCCTCCCCGAGGCGGGCATTTCTGAGACATGGTTCACATGGGCTCATGGAAGATGCTTCTGTGATATCAAACAATCAGTTATGCTCAGTGGTGGCAGCTCAGTACACTTCCTTGTATCGGTTGTACTTCCTTTCCTGTCTCACTTCCTTTGTCCTTCATTCTGGATCCTTGGTGTACCCTCCCCTCTTTAAATAGTACCATATGAACCCTTGTCTCAGGCTCTGTACTCTAATGAAGTCAGGCTAAGAAAAGGGGTATCTCTGAAGACAGAAAAATAGATAAATGGAAAAAAATGAAAAATTCCCCTCCACAGAGGAAAGATAAATCAAAGTTTAAGCCTAATCACAGGTGAACAGCCCATGGTAAAAAGTGTCCTCTATGGGGATAAGATTTGGGCTTGAGTACTGGGTATCAAGTAGCAAGAACTATTGAAGAGTAGTTCATAGCCTTATTAAACTGCCACAGGACGGGAAGCGGGGGGGCGGGGGGGGGGCAGGAAACATATGTAATACTCTTTGTAATACTTTAAGCAATAAAAAAAATTGCCACAGGACAGCTCCATTAGAGTTTCAGAAAATTTTATATAGAATTCAAGAGCAGCAAACACTAGTATCAAGATTTGGGTTGGCCCAGGGTAACCTTGTAAGAAGGTGAGGGTAATCTTTAATGCCTTTCCAGATATCCTTTCTGTATTTTGCACTCCCCCCACCCCCCAAGACATCCAGTACTTAAATCCTCTCTTCCTTCCCTCTTATCCCGACCTTTTTAGCTACACATTATTTGAAAGTGGTCACTTAAGGTTTGCAGTTGAGTGTTAATGACTGATTGACTTTAATCTGCTAGTCCTCCAAGAATCCCAGGAGGCTTTTGTAGACTAACCCCTAACTCAACAACCATGCTTCTAGTGGAATTTCTGCCATCAACCATTGACTGGCAGAGAGAGATTTAAGGTTTTTTTTTTATATATATATATTTTTTTATTGATTCTTCCACAGAGAGGAAGGGAGAGAGATAGAGAGTCAGAAACATCGATGAGAGAGAAACATCGACCAGCTGCCTCCTGCACACCTCCCACCGGGGGAGTGCCCGCAACCAAGGTACATGCCCCCGACCGGAATCGAACCCGGGACCCCTCAGTCCACAGGCCGACGCTCCATCCACTGAGCCAAACCAGTCTTGGCGAGATTTAAGGGTTTTTATTTAAAAATCACATACCTAAGTCTTACATTTCACTTATGTCTAGGACTTAGTACAAGCTATTTTCTTTCTGTGTCTTTTCAAGAAATGATCTTTAACTATGAGAAGAAAGGGCAAGAAAAAACAACCACCAGTAGGGGGGTGAGGGCATGTGCTGGTGGAGGGTGGGAGTGGCCAGGGAGAGGTGGGGGGGGGGGCGGGGAGGAAAGGAGACATATGTAATACTTTAAATAATAAGGAATTTAAATAAATTTTTAAAAAGAAAGAAAAAACAACGCCTGACTCAGTTTTCCCTCCACCACATTATTATAAAATTTTCAACAATAGTTGAAAATCTGAATAATTTTACATGAACACCCTTTCACCTACCATCCAGCTTTTTTAATTAATAGTTTACTATACTTTCCTTATCACATAGCTACATATCTCTCCATCCCTCTATCTACCCAGTAATCCATCTTATTTTTTGATGCATTTCAAAGTAAATTGCAGGTTTCACTACTCTTCCCCCTAAATACTTCCCCGGCTTGATTTTCCTCTCAGGTAGTCTGCATGTCAAGACAAGCAAAAATAAAAAATTCAGCAACTGCTGCTTAAAAAATCATTCATTGCTTTGGGAATTAAGGCAAAGTTAAACACATGAATGGAATGAATTCAGTTCCTCCTTCTATTGTCTAGAATGTCAAGGAGGTGACTAAAGTTATGAATATTTGCTTCCTGAAAACTAAAGTCCTGACTTGTCATCTTCATAGTAAGAAAGAGCCATCAAACATATTGGTTCTATTGTAGTCACATATTATAGTAAAACCAGCTCTCAGCTGTTTATTTTAAATACTCAAATCATTTCGCAGGGCTTTCATGTATATGGGTAAAAGTCTTTGAAGCTATAAATCTTACCTCGAACTAAGTACAAAGTTTACATCATACCAACATAAGCTGTCTGATTGCATTCCTGACTCAGACAGAGAAATTGCCCCATCTCAATCCTTTCTAAATTCATATCTCCCTGGCACAGCGCCAGCCACTGGGCTTGTGGCTTCTCCACCAAATGGCCTTGACGATTTCAGCCCCGGGGCTCTCTCATGCCCACCCAACACAGCTCTGTTCGCTCTCACACAGTTGAGCACTGAACTGTTTAATTATTTTGTATAGAACAGTGCTGTCACCCTTCTGGAGTCCTTGGAAGGTAAGCCTGTCTTCTGAGTCTTCTACCTTCAGTGGTAGGTACACACCTACAGCTCTACAGATCTCCCTCCATATATATATTTCCCTATTTAAATGTAATGTATAGTAGAAGACTGGTAAATTTGCTCCCCACAATACTGGCTCTGGCTACTTTTAAGTGCTTCTCCCAGGACATGTAATGGCGGCAGTTTCTGTCAGCCAGGATGCTTTCCAATAAGTCCGCAGGCCTGATCATGAGCAGGGACTTAGAGACAGGGCTTTGCTGTATCAGAGCAGAATTCAGAAACGCTCTGCTTTTCTTGGGTAAAAGAGACCCAGGGCTTTTCTTTCCAATACCCGTTTGCACTGACCTGTTTTCCTAGCTTCTCAGTGAAAGGATTTAGGACTCAGGAAGCCTGGGGTGGGGGGCAGGGAATGGCTTGCTTAGCTGGAGAGGGGGCTTAGGCAAGTCTGACACTGAGGGCTACAAAAGCCACGAAGGAGCTTCCATCGCTGTTTCTGGTGGTTCTACAAACCTAGGTCCTTGTCCGACCCTGGATCATCCCACAGCGAAGTGCTTAGGTGTAGGTGGTAGGTCGGTTATATACACCGAGTCAAACTGCTAGTATTCCCTCAGGTGAACACATTCTGGCAGTTAGCAGGACATAGCAGGACATAACCCTAATTACCTAAATTGTTTATGTCGGCTTCCAGAGGGTCCACTCTTTTCTGAGAATGTCGTTCATGGCCGTGTGCTGATCCTCATATGTGACACCTTGTGGGTGTTTAGCTAAATAATAAATAGACTGATATGCTGTAAGAATGAGGACAGATTCAAGCAATAGATGAATGTGCCTTTCTTTCTTCTAAATTTCCCCAGAGAAACTTCCTTCTCATTCTGAATTTTGTATAGTAAAGAAATCATCTACAAATGAACCGGAAATATTGAAAACAATTTCATTGAAGTCTGATGATAGGTGACAACAGATGGGTCTCCTGGCCCGTTCCTGACCTGAGCTGGATTTAATTCCAGAACCCCGGTGGGCTACAAACTGACCCTCTCTTCATTAGCCTTATTTTTACTGTGATTTTGTAGTGGTTTCACTGAAGAACAGACAGGAAGGAATCCTCAGGGGCTTATCATCAAAGTTGGATATAGAAGCAGAGATATAAGGCACCCAGCAAGGAGCCAATTGTCTAGAGATAAGTGAGTCCCAGAGCTTCCAGTTTTGTATTTCTTCCTTCCTCCCTCGTTCTGCAAGATCACTGCCTTCAATATTCCTCAGAACTGCCTTCCCAGGTGTGCTCTGGGAAACAAAAAAGTGTGGAGAACAAGTTTAAGTGCGCTGGGGCAGCTTTACAGTGACCTTGGCAATTCGTGCCATCTGACATTCAGGGACCACTCAGTTCTCCCCGCTACATCCACGTGGTGGCCTTGGATTCCCATCAGAGCTCACATACTTTGACGCCTGGATATTGGAGAGATCCCTGCAGCCACCTCAGACACAGCCTGTGGGCTGCCAGGTTGGAACCCCTGCGGCTTATTAAAATGTTTGGATGCAGCCCTAACCAGTTTGGCTCAGTGGATAGAGCATCAGCCTGTGGACTGAAAGGTCCTAGGTTCAATTCCGGTCAAGGGCATGTACCTTGGTTGCTGTCACATCCCCAGTTGGGGGTGTGCAGGAGGCAGCTGATCGATGTTTCTAACTCTCTATCCCAGTCCCTTCCTCTCTGTGAATAATCAATAAAATATATATTTTTAAAAATGTTTGGATGCAGTGCCAGGATCCAAATGGTAGCATAACTCCAGGCATTGTGGCTTCACCAAACCATTTCTAAAGGCAATTAGCAGAAATGCTCATCATGTGCCTTCCATCTTTTATTAATTACTAGAGGCCCAGTGCATGAAATTTGTGCGCTGGGGTGGGGGGAGGAGTGTCCCTCAGCCCAGCCTGCACCCTCTCCAATCTGGGACCCTTTGGGGGATGTCTGACTGCCCACAGGGATCGGGCCTAAACCGGCAGTCGGACATCCCTCTCACAATCTGGGACTGCTGGCTCCCAACCGCTCGCCTGCCTGCCTGCCTGGTTGCCCCCTAACCGCTCCCCTGCCAGCCTGATCGACACCTAACTGCTCCCTGCCAGCCTGGTCACCCCCAACTGCCCTCCTCTGCTGGCCTGATTGCCCACAACTGCCCTCCCCTGCCGGCCATCTTGTGGTGGCCATCTTGTGATGACATGGGGTGGCCATCTTGTGATGACATGGGCATGGCCATCTTGTGACCACATGGGACAGCCCTCTTGTGCGAGGGCGTGATGGTCAATTTGCATATCACCTCTTTATTATCCTATCGAATAATAGACAAACATGGTAATTGACCATACCTCCGCTATGCTTCCCATTGGCTCATCAGGGCGATATGCAAATTATCTGCCAACCAAGATGGTGGCTGGCAGCCAGGCAGCTGAAGTGAACATGAGGTTTGCTTGCTCCAGTGATGGAGGAAGCCAAGGTTCCCCGCCTGCCGCAGCCTGGCTCTGAGCTCCAGTCTAAGCAACAATGTTGCAATTATAGAAGCTAAACAAACCCCAGCTACCTGCTTCAGCCAGCCAGCCTCGGAGCTGGAGCCGCAACAAAGTTTCAATTACAGAAGGTAAATAAATCCCAGAATAAAAAGAAAAAAAGAAAAAAAAAGGAGAGACTGGGAGCTTCAGTTGCAGGCTTGGCCCACCTGAAAACAGCCCTCAGCCCCTCATCCAGGCTGGCCAGGCACCCCAGTGGGGACGCCCACCCTAAAGGGGGTGTGGCCAGCCTGAAAACAGCCATCAGCCCCTCACCCAGGATGGCCAGGCACCCCAGTGAGGACCCCCACCCTGAAGGGGGTGTGGCAGCCTAAAAACAGCCATCAGCCTCTCACCCAGGCTGGCCAGCCACACAAGCGGGACCCCCACCCTGATCCGGGAAACCATTCAGGGCAAACCAGCCAGCCCCCACCCGTGCACCAGGCCTCTATCCTATATAGTAAAAGGTAATATGCAAACTGACCCTAACAGCAGAAAGACTGGGAATGACTGGTCACTATGACACACACTGACCACCAGGGGTAGACGCTCAATGAAGGAGCTGCCCTCTGGTGGTCAGTGCGCTCCCACAGGGGGGAGCTCTGCTCAGCCACAAGCCAGGCTGATGGCTGCCAGTACAGTGGTGGTGGTGTGAGCCTCTCCTGCCTCCTCAGCAGCGCTAAGGATGTCCGACTGCAGCTTAGGTCTGCTCCCCACTGGCAAGTGGACATCCCCCGAGGGCTGCCAGGCTGCCAGAGGGATGTCTGATTGCCAGCTTAGGCCCAATCCCCTGGGGAGCAGGCCTAAGCCAGCAAGTGGTCATCCCCTGAGGGGTCCCAGACTGCGAGAGGGCACAGGCCGGGCTGAGGGACCTCCCCCACCCTGAGTGCACAAATTTTTGTGCACCGGGCCTCTAGTCTAGGATAATCATCACTAACATATTTTGAGCATTTACTCTATGTCAGGAGTATCGTTAGCACTTCATATGTGATAACTCAATTCTACAGCAGCACAGAGAGTGTAATTAACTTTATCAGGGTCATAGACAAGCAATGGCAGAGCTTACTCAGACTCCGGCACTTTGTCTCCAGAGCCCCCACAGCGCCAAACCAGCTCTCAGTCAGGGCAGAAGGGATTTCCTGGAAGCCCCTCAGCAGACTTTCTTCCCCTCACACTTCACTGTTTAGACCTGGGTCACATGACCACCCTGGCTGTAAGGAGGCTAGGAATACAAGTATCTGCCTATTTCAGCCTTTAGGAAGATGGGGGCTGTGAAGGTCAACTGAGTAGCCAACCAACTATGTCTGTCACAGGTACCAAAGAAACACTGGCCTTTGTCACAGGGGAACGATCCTGGTGCACTAAGGGCTTGGGTGAGAGTTTGAGGTCACAGGGCCACTGAGGGGGAAAAACAAGCTTCCACTCAAGACCAACCAGAAATAGCAAAAACAAAGCCAGCATCCTGGCTTATCTTTCAACTCGTCACTGGAGTGACGGGGCCTACGCAGGTCTTATTAAATTATTCATCCTGATGCAATGGGGAGGAAATCAGATGCAACAGGTGCGGTTCTTCCTGCTTGCGGAATGGCTTTAAAACAAGCTTTCAGCTACTGGTCTCCTCGGCGAAAGCAGCAGCAGAACAAATCAACCGTATTTTAAGCTAATTACCAAAGTACTACAATGTCTGTCGAATGGGGACATGTTGTTCTAGTGTTGGTGGTCACAGAGTGGGAGTCTGGGAAGGAAAGGAGAGCATTACATAGCAATTTGCTTTACATATTCTCCAAAAGAGCGTCTCGGATGCAAGACAAGGTCACATTCCAAGTGTTCTTGTAAACTTGAGTAGAATCTCATTTTAATAAGCTTAAAGAGACTTCCAAATTGCTACATTATATCCAAACCCCATTTAATTTGAAGCCTATTGCTATGACATACTAAAATATACTACATTGGCCCTAACCGGTTTGGCTCAGTGGAAGAGCGTCGGCCTGCGGACTGAAAGGTCCCAGGTTCGATTCCGGTCAAGGGCATGTACCTTGGTTGTGGGGTGTGCAAGAGGCAGCTGATCAATGTTTCTCTCTCATCGATGTTTCTGGCTCTCTGTCCCTCTCCCTTCCTCTCGGTAAAAAAATCAATAAAATATATTTAAAATAAATAAAATATACTGCATTGTTCCCTGGGTTTAAAATTCACTTGCACAAAGCAAATGTTAGGTGTGCAATTCATTTGTAAATGACTTGGGGGGAGGGAGGAAGAGGTCATGCCAAAGGATGTGCTTGTCTTGTGCCAAACGATTAGAGCCAGAGAAGGTAAAGGGTGCTACATCCTTCTGCAGGGACTGTAGCTGAATACAACACAATATCTTAATGAAACATGGCATGTTTTTCAAATGTTAGCTACTTATGTTTTGCAGTTTTATAAATTGCATGATTGTTGGGTTTGCCCTTTTTTTGTCAGGAGCTCATTGTATTAATACTAACAGCTATGGGATACTGTAAAATGAGCGGGGATGTGAGTTGCCATTATCTATTCAGAAAATAATTAAAGGTTTGCTAAAAACAGTCTGTAACTGGCAGATGCTGAGCACTCACAGAGCAAACTACCAGATCTGCTGTTCTGTCTCCCTGGCCTTGGAGAGAGCTGTCACCTGCACTGTCCCTAATCTTTCTGGAGCTTCAGTGTTCACATCTGCAAAATAGAGAACTGGACTCCGTGGTCTCCAGAGGGTTGATGTTTTAAAGGTCTATGATTCTACACACCTTGGGTCAGGATTTTAACAGACTCCCCACATTATAAATGTCGGTAAGTCCCAATGCCATGCTTATCCATAGGCCCCTAAGAATATTTAACAAAGTCGACAAAACACTATATGAAAAGGAAATATCTTTGTTCAAAAAATGGCTGATTAAAAAGGTAAATATTTCTAAATGCATTGCATGATTTCTTCTGCTACACTGTTTCCTGTATCCACAGTGACAAATAATGTTAATATGTGAAGCTTTCTCAAGGCATGGAAATAGCCTTGTTCAGTTGGATGTTAAAATGGCATTCTCCCTACATTATGCTTTATGAATAGAAGGTTAATGAAATTGTGCATGTTTCAGTTTTCACTCTGCACGTTATTTTGTAATAAGGATGAGACTTTAATTTGGTGTCTTATTAAATTAAATGCATTTCAAAGGAAGGGCCACTTAACTCCACTATCTGTCTTATGGTCACAAGCAAGGGGGTGTGCTAAATGCCTTCTCTTGTTGATTCTTTTTCAGGAATCTCTTGTTTCCAATGAATGTGATATAAGCCCACATTTTTCACACAAAAGAAAAAATACTGGATTTCTTTAAATTGGAGATCTTTAAACTCAGGCAGGAGCTTCCTTTTGGATTCCTATGGTTTGCTCTCATCTTATTTAAAAAGAACGAGACTTTAAGATTAATTGTTAACTCAGTAGTTCTCATCTGAAGGGTTATTGGCATTGGGTGGGACAACATTCAGTTTGCATAACTGTGCATTGCAAGGTGTTTGGCCTTCCAGGGTCTCACTACTAAATACCAGAAGCACCTTCTCATTATTGTGCCAACCATCCCAGCCCCACACACATTTCCAGATGCCAACCTTCCTGAAAGGGTCCAAAGCGGAAGTGAACCCCTGCAGAAAGGAGGTCTGGTAATAACAGATTGGTTTTCAAAGAGGGTCTGTGTCCACATGTGGAGAAATGTGGCTTTAATCACTCCAGCCCATGTCTCTAGTTAATATCCCTTGGTGACGCCATTGCTCCCCAATGATGGACAATTATATGAAGAGAAAATGTTTGGGAATTGAATGACATTCAAAAATCATACGCTTTCCCCAGGTCTTACATAAGAATTGAAGTTTCATCATGCAGTTTTATAGGAAGTGTCTTATCTCTCTTTCCTATTCTATAACATAACCCTTGAGAAGCAAAGGTCCTGCTCGATAAGAAGCACACACAGGAGAATGAGTGGATTTCATGTCTATGTTCCAGGCTCCTCTGGATGCTGGGTGCTAAGTGAGAGGGATGCTCTCTTAGGCCCTGGGAGTGTACAAAACGTATAAGACATATTCTCTGCTTTTGAGGCTCACCGTTGTGCCTGGGGGACTGACTCTTGGATAAGCAGGATATACAATAATCACCACCACCACAGAGGTGTGTTTCCATGCTATGGGACTCAGCAACAGGGAGAACTGAACTCACCCGGACAAAGGGGAGTGATGGGGGAAAGCAGAGGCTGGCCAATCCAGGGAAAGCATCAGAGAGAAGGTATCAAGTGAGTCGGACCTTGGCCGATAAGTAGGTGTTTGGCAGTGATGGTGGGCTAAGGAATGGAATTCTTAGTAGAGAAGAACATGTGCAAAAGTGTGAAAGAGAATGGAGAAAATCTAGTGTGGGAGGGCATTGCTGGGAGAGTGGTGCATGGGGAGGGTAGAGGTGAGTTGGGGGTGGCAGCATCTAGAGGCCCTTACATGCTGGACTAAGATGTTGGAATTTACCTTATAAGTAGAAAGGAAGCAATTTGGATTTTTAATCAGGAAAGTAAAATAATCACATTTATATGGGGACAAGAACTCTGATGGCAATATGGAATATAGGTGAATGTAGACAAACTTCAACCAGGGATATTAAGAGAATTTACCTTAAAACTTCCCTCTGCCCTGGCCAGTGTTGCTCAGTGGTTAGAGTGTTGGGTTGCAGGTTTGATCTCTGGTCCTAGTTGGGGTGGGTACAGGAGACAACCAACCAATGTATCTCCCACATCGATGTTTTGTTTTTTTTCTCTCCTCCTCCCTCACTTCCACTCTCTCTAAAAAAAAATCAATGACAAAAAAAATACTCAGGTGAGGATTAACCAAAACAAAACAAAACACACACAAAAAAACTTCACTTCTAAGCACTCATTCATAAGATTTGAAAACCAAGTTAATTCATAGCAAATTAAAGACAGATAATAAACTTGGGGGTTTTCACCAGGGAAAATGTTAATGATCTGCCCTGTTCCTGATATTCTGAGTGATGGCTCCAACCACTGTTCCTTTCTACACAAGGAAACATGAAGCATTCTCTTACACTGTTACCACATCTGTATGATATATTCCCGCTGCCATAGGCACAGTTGATTGAGTCAACCTTTCTGAAAACAGTTATCGACAGCCTGATGTCTGGCCAGGGACAGGTGCCCTTTATTAGATAAAGGCTACCTAACAGTAATATCCTCTCAGGGTGTCTGAGCACAGAGAAGTGCAGAAACACAATGGCAAAGAAGCCAAGATAGATGCACAGAGAAATGCTCACAGAAGCTCGAGTAAAAAAAAACCAGGGATGCTGAGAAGACCAGAGAGGCCAGTCAGAAACAGCAGAAAAGAGAGATGCTAAGCCAGTGAGAATCTTAGTCCTGCGGGCAGGGCATCCAGCATCCCTCCATTGGTAAATGGAGCATCCCTCCTGAGCTTCCAGGACTATCGTCCCCCAGGGACAGCCCTTCTCATCATCTGTGCAATGGGGAAGCCATGTTTTCGTCTTCTAGGGGAAGACTAATTTTTGCCGGTAAAATATGAGCTTTGGTTTTGAGTGTCACCTGTGGACAGAGTGCCTTCGGCTACTAGTAAATGCATATGATGTGAACAAGGCTCCGGAGAACAACAGAGCCACAGCGTGGAAGAGCCCATGTCCCTGAATCCTAACATGGGAGAAAGCTGTTGAACTGGAATACCTGTATTGTATTATTACATGAGCAGGAAATAAACTGAAATTTTGGGTCTATTTGTTTTCACACAAATAGTCTAATACAGCTGTGCTGCCTCTCTTTCCTGCGTTGGGGATTGAGAGCAGAACAGTAAGCTTAAAGCTTGGACCTCTGGTGCCGGGTAGGTTGCCCAACATGCTAAAGGATTGCGGTAACTATCTCAGATTGCACTGTTTTCCCACACCAAGAGTAGCTCCCTCTTTTTATTCAGCCTAACAGAAAAACCAGAAGGTGTCATAAACACAAGAGTATGTTTATAAACACATTGTTCTTATGCCTTTTAAAAATCCATGAACACTCAGGAGGGAAAATAAACAACAGAGCTCTGAGCCTAGTAGCGCCTCTCATTTGTTAGAGGCCTCCATTCTAGTCCCACATATTTAGATGTCACTTCCTATTTTACACCTCCACCTGCCAAGTCGCAGCCACCTTTGGTGTGAAATCTGGCACCTGTTTAATGGGTGCGCAAGAGATGACACAGCTGTTTTCAATAATAAGCAAAAGAGTGACACACCTGGGAAAAGGCAGAGAGCCTGGAAAGGGGAAAGCCTAGGAATCCTGCGAGTTTGCCTACACTGTGACCTAGTTGTGGACCATGACTGATGTGGGCAACTGGGATCAATCCCACAGGGACCCCTAAGGAAGACATACAGGATGCACCTCAGAGTTATCTGCCTGAGGGATAGAAAGGGAACGTGTTCACTCATGATCAACCATCCTCTATTGGTCAAGAGTTGCCTGTAGGACGTTAAGACGCCTGCACTTCCAGGTTGCACTTCCTGAGGGCCGGTTCCAGCAGGTATACCATGTTCTGTGTCAAAGAGGACGCCTCAGGGAAGAGAGGATATGAGGAGGGGCACCAGCAGTGTCTGATACAGACCTCAGTGCTAGAAAATGCAGGTGGGATCTAAATGCAATACCTTCTGAAGCTGAAGCACAATGTCGCTGCCCACCTGCCACCAGTCACCTGGCCTGGGGGAAGGAGTGCAGGCCTTGAGTGTTGAAGCATTGCCTCTAGTCCTAGAATAGCTGCTGCTGGCTACTTGAGGTAGGCAGACCATTTACTACCTGGACCTCGGTTTCCTTAGCTCTAAAATAGGGATACTGGACAAGTCCCTTCTTTCCTAAATGGTATTTAAATATACAGGCATATTACATAATATTAATTAAGAGGGGTAGCTGGGAATAAGGGTTTTGTGGCCAAATAAGATTGGCAAATGGAGCAAAGTTATATAACTTTCTTCACTGAAGGATATCTCAGTCTTTATAATGTATGTTATACAAGATTTTTTATTTGAGAAACAGCTCACAGGACTAGGCTTTTATGCTAATATATATTGAGCCCTTACCATTTGCCAGGCATCATGCCAAGAACTTCTCATATTATTTCAGTCAGTCATTTTTTTCAAAAAAGTGTTTGTTGAGCACTTGCTATGTGTACCACATTGTCCGTGCCTCTGTGGATACCTCCATGAACAAGACAAAGTCCCTGATTTTCCCTTGGGGGTGAGGTAGAGAGAAGACAGACAATAAACAGGTAAACAAACACATGAACAAAAAAATGGCACGTATGATCTCATCTTAGTCTCACAACCAGTGAAACAGGGACTATTTTTGCCATGCCCATCTTTCAAATAATGAGATTGAGGATTAGAGAGGGTAACATTTAAAATGATACAGGTGACAAATATGATTTAAAAATGAAATGATAGAGGTGGAAATGCCAGAGCTAAGACTCTTTCTGTATTAAAGTCTACTTTTAAAATGTTGTTGACATCAGGTCCACAGAGTTGGATTAATCAATATCTTAGGTCAATTACATACCTTGACATTGATCCATATTCAGCTCATGCCCATAACCTCTATGGTCCCAACCACTCTGCTCTATTATCTCCTCCACCATCCTGAACGTCCGTGCTTTGCAAAATACCAGTTTGAGAAACAATATACCACATAGTCTGGAGGAGGGATCTTCCAGCCCTAATGTCACAAGCAATAGCAAAAAATTTTGCTCATTCACATAGCAGAGATTTGGAACTAAAGTGATTGAGAAGTAACAGAATTACAAAGTATTGCATAAAGTCCTGTGAGTTATGCCTCTCAACAATTCTGAATAGACTTACATTATTCTCTTCTTTTCATAATAATTAAATATTTTTCTCTATAAAAAGTAAATGATGCTTGTGGAAGTTCTTGCAACTTTAATAATCTAAGGAGTAACTTGTCATTGGTAAGCTGATTTTAAAAGCATATAGTTTATCTTGACTCCTTCCTTTGAAGGAAATTTAAAATCCTGGGCCCAATTTTAATGATCCTTTGGTCTGTGATATCAGTATCAGAAATAATAAAGTAGAAGAGGGAGAATTATACTTTCTGTGTATGTTCTATTGAAATGGTTAGGATTGTTGAATATTAGAAACAGTAAAATATCCTTTGAAGGTTTGAACTATTTGTATGTACATAGCACTCTCTTAAATGCTTTGCTATTTTTACCACTGAAAGATTCCTCTTAAACTCAACCTAGATCTAATCTGACTTTAAAACTTCCCAACCAAAAGGAACTTGAGAGAATGATCTATAACAATAAAAGCATAATATGCTAGCTAGACCAGATGTCCTTCCGGAAGAAACCGGGGCTTCGAGGGAAGCCCGGGTCTGGGTGCTGGAGGGAAGCTGGTGCCGGCAGCTGGGAGAAGGAAGGCCTACTCTTGCACAGATTTTGTGCATCGGGTCTCTAGTAGTTTATATAAAATCCCCATGGTAGTTGGAAACATCTCTCTTGCTCTCTCTCTCTCTCTCTCTCTCTCTCTCTCTCTTACACACACACACACACACACACACACGCAGACACACATACACACACACAGACACACACACACTATTCTGTTTAAATAACTAATTTATTAGATTTGAAAAATGGGGGGGGGGAATGAAACATTGTTCTTCCTGGATGTTTTTACAGTAAAGGGTCATAAACAATAAAATAATACAAGGTAATCTTAGAAATATGGGACCCCAATCATCTGAGGCTATTAGAAACACATCCCAACTAGTGTTCAATCTAGGAAAGAATATCAGGAAATTGTAGCAGAATAGTCCCTTCAAATAATGAGATTGAGGATTAGAGAGGGTAACATTTGGATGTAGCAGCATAGTCCCTTCTACCTCCAGTAACTAGGGAAAGGAATAGGAAGTGAAAAGGGACAAAAGAGGCAACATGTTGATCATTCATCATAGACCATGTGTTTGTTAGTTTGTTTTAATGTATCATTTTAGTTAATAGGGTTGAGGCAGGAATCATCTTTGATTTCTGACTAAGACCCAAGTCAAAGTGACTTAGAATGTAATGTGTTGGGTCTGTGCAGGGAGAATGTTGGATGCCCCAACGCTTTTGTAACTTGCTACTAACCCCTAAGGCACGCCTCAAAACTAGTTCTTTGCTTCTCTACAAGAAAATGTGGTCCCCTGTAAGTAACCTTTTTTGAATAACCAAGGTTTCATCAACTGTGGAGTAACTATTCAATAATCAAGTAGATGATCAAAGGAAATTCATCCCCTGTTCTAAACAGGTCATAACGGAAAACTAATTGCCAACGTTTGCAAAAAAACAAAGGTAAAGTGTTTGAAGAATGAGACAAAAAAAAACACACATTATAAAGCAAAGGCCATCTCATTTGGTCTTTGAAATTACTGCTTCGGGATTCCTGTGACCTGGTTAAGAGGAAGTGAATGTTAAAGCTATAATTCCCATCGTGCACAAGGAGGAGACCGTTTGCTACCTCTATGAGAATTCTTGAATAATCATGCGAAATCAGAAAGAAAAGGAAAAGCCCTTGCAAAGAAAGCATTTGCCATCCTACTAGAATAAAACCAGAATTAGAACTGCTTTCTAGCAATTACTGGGATAGTAAAGGTTTGGTGTTCTGATTTAGAGGTGATTCAGTCCAACTAGGCCCCATATGCTTTTATTCTTTCTAACTCATCGTCATCAAGCTTAGTCCTCTCCAGGGTCCAAAACCTCCTTCTAGTCTGAGACATCCTACTTTTTCATCAGGATGACACAAACAGAATACCTTCCACTCTGAAGTCCAAACATGGTCATTAATAGGAACTATAAGTGATGGGTACAGGCGGCTAATTTTGTTTTCGTTGATTCATGACACAGATATTGAGTAATTTCCATGTCTCTACTAGGCCTTGGAAACACCAAAGTGAATGACACCTTGTCTTTGTAGAGCTTTCAATTCAAAGTGATAGATAAATTCACAGCAATCAGTGGTATGGGAACACAGAAGATCATGGTCTGGGAACACAGACGAGAGATGCTTAAGAAGACTTTGGAAAGTCAGTGAATCTTTTACTAGTTTCCAAAACACAATGACTTTGAGAAGGGATTCATATTTGAGTAAAAATTTCTGTTTATGTATGTTGTTCTTTTTCTGTCTAAGTACTTCTAGAAACCTAAAATATTTTTCCCCTGAATGCTGCCACCCTATGCTGTGGTAGATTGAATGATTCTGGCCCCGAAGACCTGTTGATGGCCTATTAAGGAATGAATGTTTGTTTCCCCCTAAAATTCATATGTTGAAACCATACCCAAGGCTGTGATGGTATTAGGAAGTGGGGTCCTTGAAAGATTATTTGAATTAGGTGAGATCATAAAAATGGAGCCCTCATGAATGAGATTAGTGCCCTTATCAGAGAGAGATTGCTTCTCCTCTCTCTACTCTCTGCCACATGAGGATACCATGAGAAGTCAGAAGTCTGCAGCCAGAAAATGACCATGCTTGCACCCTGATCTTGGACTTCCAGCTTCCAGAATTGTGAGAAATACAGTTCTGTTGTTTATAAGGCACCGAGTGTATGGTATTTTGTTACTGCTGTCCAAGCTAAGACATGGCCCCTTGACTACCTTCACTTAGTCTTATTGGTCTTACTATCTTATTATTCTTAGTCTTATTGGTTCCATGCTGTCTGAATTCTTGTCCAGGCTTGGTACAAAGGCAGTGTTGGGCACAGATCCAGTAGAGAAGCTGGCTTTCATCATTGTCTTTAATCAAAGCACAATGTCAGTTTTGTCTCTTTTATTATGCAGATAGCCTGCACTAACCAAATTTAACATTTTTGTCCTTCTATTCATTTTCTATAGCTATCATTCCTTTGCTACTTTATTACTTATTTTTTCAGAAGAAATAGTGTTTATCCAAAGTGGCAGGAGTAGAGGTGGAGAAGAAACTGATTGCAAAAGATTTATTTAAGCAAAGATTTGCATAGAATCAATTAATATAATTTCAACAAAAAAATGTGTCTATAAAAAATGTGTCTATTATGTGCCAAGTATAGGCAACTTAAATGAAAGAATGAATAGATGAGTGAATGGATGGAAAAACAGTCAGTCAAGGCAGGTACCTCTGTCCTCTAGAATCTCATAAAAGGAAAACAGTTTACACACCTAGTGGAATATGGGCCATAACTGCAGCTGCCATGTTGTCTAAACCAAGACTGCCAAGTACTGGCATGTTTATGTGGATATTTGAAACTGAGATTGCCAGAGAGCTAGTATTTAAGTTCATTCTACCTATAACACAAGACTAAATAAAATCTTAAAAGAACAATTAATTCTGACCAGGAAAATAGGGATGTCAACACAAAGGAGTTAATATGTGGGTTGGCTGTGAAGGGCGAGCAGGATTATTCCATCAATCAAACTAGAAGAGAAAAGCATTGAGACAGAACCCTGTGAGCAAGGGTGCAGACTGAGTAAGCCTGTGGTCAGTGGGGCTGGCGGGTTGGGGTTCTGCCCTAAGGTGCTGAGAGAGGAAGCTCAAGAGAAGGATTAGGGCTGATGGTGAAGGAGTTTTTGCTCTGTTGAAAATAAGAAGCCATAGATGAAGTGGCGCTTTAAACCTAAAATGGGGAGGAGGGTAAAGAAGTGTGACAACACATCTTGAGCTCCAGAAGGCCAAAAACCATGTCTTCTAGTTCAACTCAATTCCACAAGTAACCATTAAAGTTTAAAGGAAGGTTAGAAGTAATCTAGTGTCCGGCCCAACAGCCCTCATCTCCAAATGGGAAAACTTAATATCTTAAATGACTCACATAACTACTCAAGTGACTCATGTCCTACTTACTAGTAGTGATAAAACCAAATTCCTGCTTTGCTTCCAACTATCTCTGGGTTTAGGCAAATGACTTAACTTTCCTTCTCAGTCTTAGTTTCCTCATCCATAAAATTGATGGTCGTTGAGATGATTCAGTGATAATATATGTAACATGCCTGATAGGTAGGAAGAACTCAATTAATATTAATAAAAATTATTATCAACAACAAAAATAATAATTACAATATTATCAAAGTTCTCTGATTCTGCTCAATGCATATATATATATATATATATATATATATATATATATGCCAATCCTGGCTGATCATCTGAATCACCTGGGGTGTTTTAGACAGTTATACATTTCCTGGCCTACCCCAATGAATATGAATCTTGAGGTGGATGGGGAATCTGAACTTTTGAAAAGCTCCCTAGAGGTTCCTGACAATAAGAACTAAAATTGGAAGCAACTTTCTGTATTTACTGCTGTTCAAGCTTTACACTCTTAGTCTAAGAACTTGTAATCATTTTCCATGGTTCAGTCCTTTAAATGTAGGTGTAGGAGTTGGGGCTGGGAGAAGGGGTATTGCACATAATGCTGGGATCCCAGGAGGTTAGAAACATCTGTGCTCAAAAGAGAGGAGGGATTGGATGGCAATATTGGAAATGGGATATTCATCACTGGTGGAAATGATTAATTATGCCCAGTTTTGCACATACATTTTCATGCCTTTTAATATAACATATGCAAATACATCTTTAATAGCATGACTTGTTTGCCAATGTTGAATGCTAAGTGTAAATAATTTCTATTTTTTGTAGTGTTTAGGAAACTTCAATATGGCACTTGCTGGCAGACAGTTGCTGTCTCCTGGAGTTAGCAACATATTAAGTAATCATTACAGAAACATTTTTTCACTTACTACTAACAAAAGAAGTCTAGACAACAATTTGTGGTTGTCTATAGAAATAGAGGATAGGTAAAGCAGGAATAATTTAAATTTATAGAAAAAAATTTAAATATGGCCTATAGTTTCCATTTTGTCTTACTAAGTTTCTGCTAATACAGAGAAAATTGAATCATTAGAAGTTTCACCCTTTCTTTTAGGATTCTAGTTACTTTTTCTGATGATGTCACCAACAGGCAACATAAGATGGACAATAGAATACATAAGAGAGAGAAAATAATTAGGGGCTCTGGTAGTCAGTACCTTGAAACATTAATCACTGAATAACCACCTGTTGACAGTGATTATTTAATCTTCCTGTCTTCCTCCCTTCCCTAAGCCCCCAGCCATTGTTCTCACTCTGTATAAAAATCACAGTAACTCCTACTTGACCTGCAGATCCATGTGGCCCCACTTCCAGAGTTTTTTATACAGTATATCTAGGGATAGGCCTAGGAATCTGCACTCATAACAATATCCTCCCTCCCCCATCAATCCGTGATTCTGATATGGATGGTCCTCAGGATATACATTGAAAAACACTGGCCTGGGTAATGCAGAGCCTTGAAACTCAGTGTAGTTCCTGAGCCAGTAGCATCAACATCACCTGGAAGTTTATTAGAAATGCAGAATCACACCCAGGCCGATGTTCTCAGTGGTTAGCACCCGAACACAGGAGGGTCATGGGTTCGATTCTCAATCAAGGGCATGCACCTGGGTTGCAGGTTCGATCCCTGGGCCCAGTCAGGCTTATGCGGCAGGCAACCAATTGATGTTTCTCTCTCACATCTCTCTTTCTCTCTTTCTCTCTCTCTCTCTCTTTCCCTCCCTCCCTCCCTCCCTCCATCCATCCATCCCTCCCTTCCACTCTCTCTAAAAATTCAATGGAAAAAAATATCCTCTGGTGAAGATTAAAAAGAAGAAGAAGAAAGAAATGCAGAATCTCAGTACCAACACCAGGCCTACTCAATCAGAATCTGCATTTTCACAAATCCCCAGGTGGTTCATAGACACATCAAGTTTAAAAAGCACTGGTCTAGAGGAGGCATCTTCCCTCTTTACCTGTATGAACCTATTTGTTTTCCCCACAGCCTTCCCCTCCTAACTTACCTGGGAGTGGTGGGCTCTCAGGGTGGGTCCCCACATCTACTGAGTCAGAAACTCTGGGGGGAGGTCCCAGCAGAGTGTGTTCTAACAAGCTCTCCAGTCAGGTGATTCTGATGTAAGCTAAAGTTCGAGAACCACTGGCATAGTTGATGTTATTGGCCTGCATTTGAAAATGAAGTTCACCAGAATACCCAGTATCTTCTGTTGTGTGTAACTGATATAGCACAGATCACACATGCTCTTGCTTTGTGTCCGTCAATCCTACACTCTCTCCTACCTCCTGTTTAACTAGTGAAGAGGATGCTCTGACTAATGCAAGTGTCAGAGGCAATCATCTCTTGCGGTAATTAATGAAATGCCAGGATTTGAGAGCAACCTGGGCAGCCGTGCTGTGGTTCAGACAGTTGAGTTTCAAATGAAAAATAACTTCCTAATCCAAGTACCTTGGAGGTTACAAATTAGTGTTCTCCATTTTCTGGTGACTGACCTGACTGGAACAGCCTGAGTGAAAATATCAAGGTTAGATGATGCTCAAGAGAGCCCCTGAATGTGAACTGTGCTAGAAAGGTCGGGGGAAATATGACTGGTCCACTGAGCAAGTCAATTTAAGCTGCATATATCCACCTTTGTTTCAGTCTTGTTTGAACTTTTCAATAGATCATTATGCTCACCGCCTAACCTAATACCAACCAGCTCTAAATGAGAGGGTTTGTTTCCCTCTCAGCCCCTCTCTATGGCATCTGTTTTGGGCTCTCTGTTCCTCTTTCTCCCCCTGTGTCTTCCTCTCTGCGTATCTCTTCATCACAGTCTATGTTCTTATGTCTCTGACTCTTCCTACCTTCCTATCCCACCTCTTTAATAAACAGACTTAGCATATCTCCCAGGTTGGGGAGGGGGGTGGATTTCAATATGGACAAAAGCAAAGATGCTGTAAATAAGGTTTTTGTTGGTACTGTTGCTTACTTTTTCTGATATTGGAGAGTTGCATATTATCCTGATATCTCTGTTTCTTACTCTTCTTTTTCTTCTTCTTTCTTTTTTTCTTTTAATTTGCAAGTGTTGGGCACACAGTGCAATATACAGATCTTGTAACACAGAAACCCACACCTGAAACCTATATGTTCATGTTGACTAATGTCATCCCAATAAATTTAATAAAAACAATAATAATTTGCAAGTGTTTGCCATAGATTATAATCATGCTATTTCTCAATGGGATTAGAGTACTAGTTTATCAAAATGTCAGCAAAAAAAAAAAAAGTCAAGCAAATTTGCTGCAATAAGGAGAGGCTGTAAATTTACTGTCACTTAAGAATTCCTCTCAAATTCACAGTACAAGCCCAACAGAGAACATTTTTTAATAATTGTGACTGAATGAGTGTGAGGTTAACCCAGTGTGTGTGCACTTTGATCTTGTGCCTTGTTAAATTTCTCAGTTTTAATCATGGGAGCCATTATTTATGCCATGATTCCAGGAGCTATGCTATCAGAGAATGCCTGAAATGTAAAATCAGGTTCATTTGCTAATTTCATTTGTTGAAAGTCACATCTTTCCCCCTTTTATTCTTTTGAATGTTAATGATCACGTTTCCTAGAATAAGACTTTCTTCTTCAAGCTTTAATTATAGTTTGGGTGAAATACTGAACCATTTTAACATTGAAAATATTTGGCAAATAAGCCTGATAAGAGGAATTTTATGAAAGTTCTCATTGTGTCTTGGGTATAAGCACAGAGATGAAGCATGTGGAGAAAGACCTTTATCTCTCTGGAATTTTAAGTCTTTCTGCAATACACAAAACAGTGGATTCACACAGAAGGGAAAAAAATGATTTCCTCAAATCTAATTATCAAAAAGCAATTCATCTTGCTTGAGCATTTCAATCAACGCATCCCTGAAGCCACTTTCTCAATCTGCCTTCCTATCTGATGTATGGATTTGTGGGTGTGTGTTATCATTTGAAAAGACCTCTTAGCATATGGTGGAAAAAATTGCTGTTTTGCTAATTTTATATTTTACTTCTTAATGACCTACTTCTCTGCAGCAGCTTTAGTGGAATGGTTTAAGCTCAATCTGACTTTTTGAGAGTCCTTTACTATGTGGCAGTGACTCAGCTGGGATGGAGCCAAGATGTTGACGTGATGGGGCTGGGGGTTTGCATCAGCCTCCGCTTTTGCTGCTTTGGCAGAGAGTTTACAAACTGTAGGCACTCGGAATCTAAGTGGCATCATTAGTGGGTGTAAAATGCCCTGGGGGCCTGGGAGTGATTTAAAACTCCAGGATTCAATGAGGAGAGAGTAGGATAGGGGCTCAGGTGTCTGAGGAAATGGGATCCAGCAGTAGCGCTGAAATGTGACCCTGGGTAAATCACTTGACCTTAATTCTTTACCTACCTTAAAATAAAGTGAATATATGAATCCTCCTTTTATTGAAATGCTGTGAATTATCAGGGCAGTATTTGCCAAGCACAAGGAAATCTTCTCATTGTAAGATAATTATTTAGATAATGTTTTGCAAAAGATTACTTAACACAAGCAGCTTCAATGTAAGATTTGTGAAAATTGCATGTCATAGCGGACATCAGCTCCTAACTGAAGGGGTCATTGGTAGAATAATTATTTCATTTCCCTAAAAAGGAAAAGACAGTTCGAGCTCTTTGGAAATTTGGTCTTTTGAAACTACAGTTGAAATTGTACACATAATTTAATCAATCAGTGTTTTGTTGCCTAGCTCAAATGATCATGTTTATATTAGTATTTCCGTCCCTTAGTGAATCAATAAAGCAAAACATAAGTACTTAACTGAGTTGGTCTTATGTAATCATTGTGCCATGCACTCCTAAGTTTCTAGAACCTTAGCTATTGTCCTTGCCGCCCCCCCCCCGCCCCGCCCCCCAAAAAAAGGTTTACATTTTACACCAGCACTCTTCAACAGAGCTCTCTATGGTGATGGAAATGCCCGGTATTGGTGTTATCCAATATAGCTGATACCAGCCACGTATGGCTATTGAGCACTTGAAATGTGGTTAGTATAACTGAGGAACTAAAATTTTTAACTTCACTTAATTTTAATGAATTTAAATTTAAATACTCACATAAGGCTAATGACTACCTTTTGAATGTCCACTTTAATTGAAGACAAAATTAATGCCCATAAAAAGCATTAATGACCATCCACAAGGCGCTTTATAAAGAAATGTTGTCTTGGACAGAGGGGAACTTGAGTCTGGTAGACTAGGGTAAAACAGAAAGTGGAAAAAAGAACAGCAAATGTTCTGGGCTGAGAGAATAAGAAACCAATGACCTAAAGACAGGAAGATCCCAGTGTTATACCTGAAAAGGTAGCAGGCCGCCTTGATGGGAGCTGAAGGTTCCTGCTAGAGCTGAAGGGGAAATAAGATGAGTGTAGGGGAGAGGGATGGGTGTATCAGGCACTTCACATTTATAATATAATTTAATCCTCACAACCAGCCAATAAATAGTTACTGCTATTGTCCTTATCTTATGCTCAGGAAAGTAATTTCCCTCAAGGTCACAAGCTAGAAGCTTTAGAAGCCAGGCTGCTTTCCTCCAGATGCTATGCTCCTTAACCACCTCCCTCCATCACAGTGATTGAGAATTTGGACTCTGTAGTCATTGCTCTTCTGAGTCTTCTGAGCTTATGACTATGGGCATCTATAAATTGAGGAGAGAAAAGGTATATCATTTAAGGATTATATAAGATAATCCTTTGGAGCACCTAGCAGTGCCTGGCACATAATAAAGGCTCAAAAAATCTTTGCCTAATCTTATTAGACCAGAAGTAGACTCGGAAGGCAGACAAGAAGTTAGGGCTTGCTTGAGTAGGTACTAGGCAACTACTGCAGCTTCTTGAAGTGAGGATCGACATGTTGAAACTCTCATAAAGAACAAAGGACAGAAAGGAAGGACGACTGGACTCACAGAGGCCTCCAAGAGGCAGCTGCAGCCTTAACTAGGTCTGGAGGCTCACATTCAACAGATGAAAGAAATGCAATTTTATTTCCTCCCAGAAACAAAATTAAGATATATTGATTGGGGATAATTTTTAAATTTCAGAAAAAGACAAAGAAGAAAATTAAAATTACCCATGATAGCACATCTAAGAAATAATTACCATCAGTATTTTGTTACATATCCTTTTTATGTTTGTATTTGTATGTGTTAATTCATGTTTTAAGTTTACCATATTTAACTACAGTAAAATTCACACTGTTGGTATACTGTTCTAGAGTTTTCTTTTTAATATGTATATAGTGGTATATAAAGGTGGCTTTAATTTGAATTTCCCTAATGAATAATGTTGTTGAGTATCTTTAGTTGTGTTTTTTAAAATCTTTAAATAGAGGACATTTATTTCTTCTTTTCCGATCTCTATGCCCTTTTTTTTTCTTGCCTTATTGCATTAGCCAGGACCTTCAGTATGATGTTGAATAGGAGTGATGAGAACATATCTTGCTCCTTTCTTAGTGAATTCTTTCACTGCTGGCTTTGATGTTAGTTTTTGTTTTATTGTAGATGCCCATTATTAGGTTAAGGAATGTCCCTTCATTTCCTAACTTGCTAAAAGTATCATGAATAGATGTAGAATTTTTTGAAATGCTTTTGCGTGAATATTGAGATAACCATATGATTACCAGGATCTGGGGAGTCTAAAATCTCTGACTTACAGTAGTAACCTTAAAATATAACAGATCTCTGATGTTTGTAAAGAAATTTTTTTTCTTCCCTTAAAAAATATTTGAAAGGGGACATCTGTAATACTTCCAACAATAAAGATAAATTTAAAAAACTGTTGTGTAGATAGATATAGATGTAGATATACGCATATATATATCAACAAACTTTTGATAAATTTTATTCGGAACCATTTTTTAAATTTATTTTGAGATGTTTCATCCCTGGACAAGTAAGTTTTTTCATTAAAAAAAATAGAAAGAAATGTGTTTTCTTCTCTAGAAAAATACTTTCAAGACTGATATGCTGTAGACACCTATTTTAGGCTTATTTTTAGAATTTTAAGAATCTGCTGTTTTCCAAGTTTTCTTTTAGAAAATGCAATCTAGTTACTTTTCACATCCTCATAATTAAAATGGCATTGCTTTATTGTATGTGTGAGAAAGAACTTGAGATAATGGCAAATCTTGCCAAGGCCCTCAAGGATACTAAACATGAACTTTTGGAGGAATAAGGTTTGTTTTAGTGTCTCTCATTCCCAGTCTAGGGTTAAGAAGGGTCTTGGTCTCTCAAAATGTTTGCACGAGAGGATGAACTTCAATGTTTGCATCGTTTCCCCTGTTTTATACTCTCCTCGCATAGACCACAGCTTAGAGTTTTAGAGAAAAGGCGCTTTCGGCAAGTGCAAAGTGGTATTGTCATGTTGCTACTGGAGCTGTCTGTGAGAGCCAAGAAAATAGGACAGGATGAAAAGGAAGTAAAATAAGTCATAGTGAAACCTCCTCTCTCAGAGGAAGGAAAGCAAACATTGAAATATTGCTTTTTCCTGGCTGCTTATTAAAGGGAAAATTTGCCTACTGTGCTGGAAGAGTCTCTTATTCATCGCTCTGTTGATGTGAATGAAGCATCCAGCTTGTTTGTTTTTGTGTGCATTGCCCATTCTGTGTCTTAAGAGGAACTCTGCTGACAGTGAGTATTGAACAGATTCAGCATTTCTTTGATTAGAAAAGATGTCAATTTGTTTTAATCATTCAATAATTTATATTAGACCAATTCCCCAAAACAGTTCAATTTAAACATGTTTGCTGCCAAGTCCATTCAGATTTCTGAAATGTGTATGGATTCATTGTTTTTATGAGAGTGAAAAATTTTGTTTTATTTTTAATATGGATTAGTTTATTTGAGATAATATGCTATTTGGATCTTTTGTGGAACTTACATAATTTTGTCACTTTCAGAAATGAAAGTGTATAGGGTATTGTAAATTAATTAACATAAAAACCTTGAGTTTATAGGTATAGAATTGTAGTGTCACATCATGCAATTAGATACCACACATTCTATTTTCATAAGTTCAAGGTCATTGGTCTAAATTACAATGACATAATTTCTGTTATGATTGTTGGTGATTGGTATAATTTGACTAATTATTGCCTAAACAATGGAAGTTGGCTGGGACTCAAACTGAAACCAATGCTTTTTTATATGAGAAGAGCAAGGAGACTGAATGCGTTTTCTTTTGTCATTCATTATGATGGGCTGCAAGTAATCATAAATATTGCACTGAGAGGTATAGGAAGCTTTCTTTTCCAGGATCATCTTTCTAGAACAGAATAAAAGGCAACTCTCCAGAGAAAAATAAATGATCATGTTTAGTGAAACATCACATTGGCTGGCTAATTGGAAGGACAGTGGAAAAATCCCACAGGAAATGGTCAGGAGCCTGTGACTTTTATAGTCAATACTCTTCTTAGACAGAGCAAACATTCCTTTTAATGACATAAAAATCCATTTAAATTGAAGTAACATCTGCTCAACCTTCTTATCTGACCACAGGGTCAAGAAAAACCATTGCCAGATAAGGAAATAATTAAATGTTTTGTGAAATATAGGAGGAACTTGTGTGTAAACAATAAGAGAGTGGAAGTTTCATGCCTATGTTAATTCCCCATGAGCATGTATTAAAACTGATTTTCTCCTGTTTAAAAAAAAACGATGAATGCTACCTTTTTAAAAGACACTTGTGCTTTTTTTTTTAATTTATTGATTTTTTACAGTGAGGAAGGGAGAGGGATAGAGAGTTAGAAACATTGATGAGAGAGAAACATCGATCAGCCGCCTCCTGCACACCTACTGGGGATGTGCCCGCAACCAAGGTACATGCCCTTGACCGGAATCGAACCCAGGACCCCTCAATCCGCAGGCCGACGCTCCATCCACTGAGCCAAACTGGTCAGGGCAAGACACTTGTACTTTAAGGCAATTTAATATATTACATAATTTACTAAAACCTTCTTGGCTTTTTCATCTTTTCTAGTAATTTCTTGGTCTATTTTGACCACAAGCTTTGAATAAATGGATAAAAAGAGAACTTGGTCATTGTCAATTTCCAAAGGCATAGAGATCAATGTGAGTGCAGATAACCAACCCCACAATTCAGAATAGAAAGGTTAGGGAAGAAAATAGTGTGCACTATTTAGCTGTGCATTCTAATATGTTAGGAACTGCACAGGGCTCTTGGGATTCCTTTGTATCTCTACTAAGGCTGAGGAACCCATGGTCCCTAGAGGTGAGGGGTGAGCTGTAAGAGTTCACTTCTGAGGAGGTGCTCCTGGGACATCCCAGGTTCAGAGGTGGCAACAAGCTTCTTTCAAGAGCCTCAAGGCAGTGAGATTTTCCAGCCAAAGCAACAAGAGTGAGAATTCAATCCGTCTTACAGTCACTTCCACAAATTCTAGGTAGAGTTGCCCCATCTTTCCCAACCCCTCTCAAGAAGTTTTATTTAAAAGTGTTCACGGAAGCCATAAATCCAGGGCCCTAAATGTTGTATCCTTGATGCCCAAGAAGATTTTATAGAAAAGAACAACAGGTTGTATAAGGCAAATCTTCCATGCTAGTATCACATTCCAAAATTAATAGTATGGCTTCTATAGTACCAAATGAAATAAATTGCCTTTGATGCAGCAAAAAAAAAAAAAAAAAGTAAGCTCCTTATTTAAATCTCATATGAATATTTGATGCTTCTCACCTTAGAGATTGTCTCACTTCCTTGGCAGTTAATGACAGGTAGGCAGAGACAAGCTGACTGTTGTAGAGCTGGACTTTATGGAAACAAAAGAGCCCTTCTCAAAGGTGGTGTATCATACTGTTTACACATGTCCGATCTGGAACCCTGCTGCCTGGTTAAATTCTGATTCTTCCATTACCAACTATGAATCCTTAAGCAAGTTGCTTAACTTCTTTAGATCTCAGTTTCCACATTTGTGAAATGAAATATATAATTATACCTAACTCAAGGGATTATTGTGGGGTTTAACCAAGATCACTCATGCCAAGTACTTGATAATTTTTTAGCTGTCATTATTATTAATTCACTTCATCTACTTTGATATTCCTTTTTCTGGCCTTTTAGACACCAGGATTATTCAGAATTATTATTGAGAATTATTTTGCCTATCCAAATTCTGAATGCCTAAACCAGGGGTCCTCAAACTTTTTAAACAGGGGGCCAGTTTACTGTCCCTCAGACCGTTGGAGGGCCGGACTATATTTAAAAAAAAAAAAAAACTATGAACAAATTCCTATGCACACTGTACATATCTTATTTTGAAGTAAAAAAACAAAACGGGAACAAATACAATAGTTGTATTTGCATGTGGCCCACAGGCCGTAGTTTGAGGACCCCTGGCAACAATAATTCTAGAAAAACTTCTCTTAGCTACTAAATAGACACATTTCCAACAAAGCCTATCTCTGTGTTCTCCTCAGCATTGATAGGATATCCTTAGACCATAATTATAGCCAAAATTATTTAAATGGGCCCAGTGCCTCAAAGAAATTAGGTAAATGCAAAATTTGCAGGCCAAATTGTGTTCCAATGACTTCTGAAAGTCCTAATGATAGATGTTCCTAGCCCGTGGGCCTTACTCTTCTCATTGGTCTTGGTAGAGGGAGCTTTGTAGTTCCATCAGCCCCTTCCAGTCTCACTGAACTGTTTTTCATTTTAGAAGGTGCAGTAAAATGGGAAAGGAGAAGGTGCTTGAGCACCTACATAGCCTGGTGCCCATCTGGTCTTTGAAAGCTCACCAGTGGTTTGGTTCTGAAGTTCATATTTTGGGTTAATGTATGAATTAGAAGTTATTGGCTAGAATTTTTTAAGCGAGAAAAAAAAGTTACTTTGATTTTTTTAGGTCATAGCATTTATGAATGTTATTAAAGATTAGTGTGGAATATAAAAAATTGTTTTCCTCAGAATTCTTGACCTAAAAAAGTAACCTTTTCATTTTAACTTCTGAGCCTACCTTGCAATACAAGTAAATACACTGTAGCAATATTATACTCCTGAGCTGCAGCAGAAAACATTTTATCTTTTTTGGATGCTGCAAAATCATAAACTGAAGAAGTCAAAGTCAATTTATGAGCTCTCCAAGATCTTGCTAAGGAAATAGCTAGAAAATACATAGAAAAATATATTTATTTTATGAAACATGCAAAATAATTTCAGAGCACCTCCCTAAGTGAGTCTATTACTATGTTATACAGACTATGTAAGATTATGAATGCATTGAGTTTACTTAATATGATCCTTTTGGGAACATGGTTTAATTGAAAGCTTTGGAGATAAAACTAGCATCGATTGAGTTGAAAAGTTTCTTTTTAAATAAAAGCTGTTAAATTATATTGCAAAATGCTGGAGAAAATAATACACACTATCTAGATGTGAAATTAATGTCTCCCTCAACATGGCTCTTAGTGCATCTCAACTTAGTTCTTAATTAATTGTTTCTTTTGTTTCTGATGATTCAGATTTCCTACATCATAATATATCTTTTACTTGTCTCTTCCTGTAACCAAATTCGCTAGACTAGGCTGTCTGCATGAGCAAATTAGTGCCTTCCAGGAAGGTGTTAATAAGTCACAGAGCAAAAAGGAATATTTCAAGGGAGGTAAATATACACACAATTTTCTGAAAGTGCAGCAAGTTTGCTTTATTATTTTCCTCATTGAGCTAGAACTATAGCTTTTACCTGTGGTCTTCCTTCTTGTTTGTAACTTGTGACTTTATTAGTGTGATTCATTTCACTTGTTAAACTTGCCACCACTGACACTATCTATTCAATAAGCTGTACTTTAGGCATTTTAAAACAAGATATAAATCAGCAATTCTCAACCTGTGTTTTCAGTTTCCAAGGGTGTGTTGATATAAATCAAAGGCTATCTTTAGTTCTTTAAAAACAAACTGAAAGTAGCTTTGAACTTCAAGATGCTATGGAAAATTAGAATGAATGATTGTGTAACAACATGCTTTCTAAGATTTGAAATACTATATACTTGAAGAATTCTTAGTATAGATGTAACTACCTGGTTGAAGAAATTGGTTGCTAAGCAAACAACTGAATTGAATTGTTTTAAAAATATAACTTAAGTTATACCTGCTTTCATCTTTGGATTCTCATTCCCTTCCCCCAATTCATAGCATTTGGAGGCACTGTGTTAACATGATACAATTTATGAAGATAGACTCTGCTTCTTACATTTAACCATTGAAATGTTTGGCTGTATATATATCATTATCACTTTAAAAAGTGGCTTTCTTTAAAAAGAAATAAAATCATAGATGTGTGATTTTATAAACTCTTCATTTTACAAATGAGGAAACAAAGGCCCGCAACATTTAAACAAATTGTTTGAGTTTACCCAACTGATTAGTGGCCTCTCCCCGCCAGTATTTTATTCTATTTTCTCTCCTGCTATGCCAGATTACTATCTTATTGGCACAGCTCCATATACAGTATCTCAGAATAAAGCAGGTGACAAGATAAGGGAATAGTAAATTGAGAATTGGCAATTTGGGGTTAGGTCTACAACATTGTTTTTGAAAGTGTGGTGTGAAGATCACCTTTATTACTTACCCAGATGCCTGTTTAAAATGTAGAATCCTGGACCCTACTCCAGACCTACTGAATCTCAATCGTCTAGGGGTGGAAGCCAGGAATATGCAGTTTAAACAACCTCTGTAGGTAATTTTTCTGTACAATAAGGTTTGTATTCTAGAGGCCAATGATATCCTACGTGTTTCACTATAATGTTATTTAATACATTTTAAATTACATAATAACATACTATATTCCCATTTGAAAAATGTGTAGTGCTTTGCAGTGGATTCTAAGAAGTGGTGCAGAGGAGACCTGTGGTGAAAGGGCAGGGCACTAAGTTTGGGTTCCAATTCAGGCTCTACCACTTTGCTATGAGGATCTGGGCAAGTTACTTAACTCTCTCAGACTCCAGTTTTTCTTCTTTAAAGAAAAATAATGCTGCCCTTGCAGGATTGCTGAGAGGTAATGGATATAAAATACCTGGCAGGCACTGGGCCTAGCATAGTAGAGGCACGCAACTATTCATTACTGTCATTACTTAAGCTAATATAACTATTATGTTCCATATCTTTTCTCTTACCTTTTGAAATAGAAATACACTGAATTCTATATTATTTCAGACCTAGCTCCCATTTTGTGGAGTATTTCTGTCTTTTGCTCCTTCTTCTCTCCTCTGCAGCTTCCAGCCTACCTTTGGCTATTTCACTATTCATTAGTCACCTCCTGCAGGAGGAAAGAGAAAATAAGAAATCAACTCAAAACATCTATTTTCCTTATCCCTTATTACTTTCAGTAAAAGATATGGTTTGAGGGAAAGAGGCTGAATCACTGGCCAAAATAGCATTTTTGTTTTCAGTTTTCTGAGAATTTAGATAGTTTTTTTATGTAGTTTCTGTTTCTGCTCTTATAATGGTTAAGTGGTAGTCCTCTACTTACATGCTCACATTGGAATCAGTGATTTTAATCAACATTGCATGATGAAAGGATACTTCTAAATGAATCATTTTGAATCTTGTTTCCTTCCTGACTTTTTAGGGAAACTGAGAAGATTTGGTTTAAGAAAACTCATTAAGATCCTACAGAGAAGGAGCCCGAGTATGAAGTAGGTCAAATTCCGTCACCCCAGTCATGCCCTGGAGGCCTTGCTGACGTGCTTTTCTAGCTTGGCAGAGGTGGACTGTGTGTGGATGGATTCCTGGATTGCACAGCTCCTGGGTAGGTACAGGTTTGGACTTAATGAGATCAGGAGTCTTGATTTTCATGTACCAGTAAAATACCCTCAGTTTTTTCAGATCTTCAGATTTTTCCTCATGAAAAGCTCCCAGGTACTTGGTTTGGGGTCTGCTGCTTGGGACAGAGAGCCACAGCCTCAGCTGCAAGAACTGTGAGGCTCCAGAGGTGGTACAACCCAAAGCATCATACAAGTGAGTGCAGCAACAGGGAAAATTTTTCTGAACCTGCTGGTGTGTAGTCAGACTCTGGCAGGAGGGCAGGGGTGTGGGTGAGAGTGGAGGGCGGTAGCTGTACGAAGGCCTGGTCTTTTCTTCTCCTCACTCTTCACCTATTGCCAGTCCTGAGTCCTGACAGGGTGTCTGATACAGGCCCTCGGGTGGACTGATGGTCTGGTTGAGATATGTGACATGACCAGTCCACTAGAATGGCATCTCTTGAGGGTAGGCATTATTGTCTACTTTATTCATTGCTCTAACCCCAGCACCTAGAACGAGGTCTGGCATAGAGTACATACTCAATAAATATTTGTTGAATAAATGGATGAATTAATCATCAGGGTTTATAAATGCTTGTTGAAGAAGAAGGCGGGAGGGGAGAGAATGAAAGAGGAAAATCATGAGCTGATGCTTGGCATGGTTGAGCCAATCTGATTATCTGAAAATGCCCTTTTCGGGTAAAAGGAGATATTTCTTTGGCCAAAGGCATATATAATTTCTGCTACTGCTAGACCCTTCAAAGAGTTTTAGGGTCTATCTCTGTGAGTGCTAATTCTAGTGGCTGGTTGGATGGAAAAATAATGATTATGGTGAATAACAACAGCAGCAGCACTTACACTGTGTGGGTTATCTTTACCAATCCATTTGTAAAACTTAATGAATGATAATACACGTATAATTGCAATTTGCCACAGTGATGTAAAATTTGATATAATATAGTCTCACTGCCACTGAGTCACTGGAATGCAATGTTATAAACAAGTCCTGAGGGAAGCAGGCTCGCCTGGTTTCTCTAAAAAGACAATGTGTGTGCGTGTTTATGCTTGTGTGGTGTGAGTGTGTCCATCTAAAAGCACAAAGCCTACCCAAAATCATTTTAGTAATAACCTTGATGCCGGCAGTTGGGTTACTAAGTAAAGCTAAGTGTGATTTTCACCTTAATACCACATCCTTTTCTTCAGATCATAGTTCTCTGGGAAGTTTCCAAAACCACAAAGGCAAATGACATGTGCATCTCTAGAAATTTCCCTTTTAGGAGAATGGCAGTATGCCAACAAAGGTGAAGCATAGAGCATACTTTTTAAAAAGAGCCCCTAACTAGGCCTGTATTTTATAGATCTGATTTTTTTTACCCTTATTTTGTCCTCTCTTTTTGCTTCTTTAACACTTTGGCTCTTGTAGACACTTCATTTAAATTCAATGAAGACAAACTGGAATGAGTGGAACTATTAAATAAACTGTAGTGTCCTTGAGTGTGTCCTCTGTGAAAGGCCATGGGCTTTGAAGGAAGACATACTTGGGAGGTTTGGGTTCCAGTGATCATCTATACGAACTTTCTTACTAGAGTTCTCTTCTGCAAAAGAAAGAAAGAAATAACCTCTAAGCATTGTTGTGACAATAATATATATAAAATGAATAATGTATGTAAATAATATATAATGGATAATATATATAATGGATAATATATATAAAAATGCTTAGCACAATAACATGGCATGTATAAGGTGTGTTATGCTTTCTTTGTCTTTCTCCTTTACTTTCACACAGAACACTTCACTTCTGACACTTCTCATCAGCAAATGTGTAGATTTCCCTCCCCCCCCCCCCAACAAGCAATGCTCCGTGACATTAGCTGGATATTCTACAATTTAACTCATCTGTGGTACCATCTACTTGAAGATAGTGTCAGACACCTCAGGTTAAGGGCTCAGGCCCAAAGGACAGCTCCCATCCCTCTTTAGATGCCATCACCAGTAGTAGGTCTCCAGGGAATTCCCAACTACTGTCTGACTTGGCCACAAATCAGAGGTTCCCAGTACCCACTCCTTGAGCTTGATTGCTTTGCTAGAGCAGCTCACAGAACTCACATGTTGACCAGTTTATTAAAGGATATGGTAAGGAATACAGACGAACAGCTAGATGAAGAGATCTGTAAGGTGAGGTCTGGGAGGTCCCAAGTGCAGGGCTTCTGTCCCCAGGGAGTTGGAGTGTGTCACCTCCTAGTATGGATGTATTTGCCTTCCTGGAAGCTCTCCAAACCCCTAACTATTGGAATTTTATGGAGGCTTTATCACATAAGCATGATCAGGTATTAACTCCATTTCTAGCCCCTCTCTCCTCTCTAGAAAAGTGGAGTGGGGGTAAGGCTGAAAATACTAAGCTTCTAATCAAGGTTGGTCTTACTGCTGACCAGCCCCCATCCAGGAGTCATCTGGGAACCCACGGAGTCACCTTTTTAGAATGAAAAATGCTCCTAGTGCTCTTGTCACTTAGAAATTTATAAGGGTTTTAGGACCCCTGTGTCAAGGACTGGGGACAGGGGTCAAATATTTTTCTTATTATAAGTCACATTATCACATAGAGCCTCAGGGCAGTCCCTTCGTTCTCTCACAGACTGTTGCAGTTAGAGGTAGAATTGTTCTCCAGCCCACTTTCTGAATTGCCACAAGCATTATCCTAGACACACACACACACACACACACACACACACCATCTTTTATTCTACTCCTTTTTTTGTTTTCTGCTGCCCACAGGATAAAAACTAAGCATACAAACCTTCCTCATCTAGCTTTAGGTCTGTTGACTCATTTCTTGCTGATCCTGAACTGTTTCTTCAACCTTGACATGCCCTTTTACACTTCCGTGCCTTTGCATATGGTTTTGTTTTTTTCCAGCCTCCAGTGCCCTTCCACTCCTCTCCACCCAGTGTACATCCGCTATTTCTTCTTTCAAGGTGAAGCTCAGTGCTGTCTCCTCTGTAAAGCATCTCCAGACTGCCTGAAACCAAGGCAGTTACTTACACCCTTTACGCCTTTCTGGCTCCCATAGCTCTTAGTTTATATCTCTATTATAGCTGGCTCATGCAGTAATTAAAATTCAAACACACCTAGTAATGCCACTTTCTGGATGTCTAACCTTGGGCAAGTACTTAACCTCGATTAGCCTTGTCTTCATTTGCTAAATGGAGACAATATTAGAACCTGTCTGAGAATTATTTAGGTATTAAATGAGATAATTCATGTAAAACATATAGTACAACACCTAGAACATGGTCTCTGTGGGTCTATCTTTGCTAGACTATGAGCTACTTCATTTTTGTATCCCCAATACCTAGCACAAAGCCTGGAACACAGGAGGTATTTAATATATGTTTGTTGGAAGAAAAGGAGGAAGCAAACAAGCTACCTTTCATCTATATTAACAAAGAAAACAGAAAATGTTAAACTGTATTTATGAGGAAGGCTCATTAACTGTCCTTTCACACTTTAGTTAACACTCTTGGATCTTCAGCTATAAAAATGTCTGCTCCTCTCCTCCCCCCAGAAAAGCTGACAAGAAATAATATGTAAAAATTACACAGCCTTAAGTCCTCTAGGCAATTCTTAGCTACAGAAACTGAACCAACACTGTCCCCCAGAAAAGGGAAGAAAACTATCTCCTATATTAAGAATGCATATAAACTATGAAATGAAAGACATTTGGTAAAATGGAGATCAGATAACACATTCAATAGCATTTCTAGAGTCCTCCATTTTCTGCATATGGTGTCAATACTTTTGTTTTCAGGAAAGTTCACTTGCCCAATTATCTGTTCTTTTCTCTTCTCGTTAATCCTATATAATAATCCTATATAATAAAGACGTAATATGCAAATTGACCATCACTCCAACACACAAGATGGCTGCCCCCATGTGGACACAAGATGGCCAGCAGGAGAGGGCAGTTGTGGGTGATCAGGCCAGCAGGGGAGGGAAGTTGAGGGTGACCAGGCCTGCAGGGGAGAGCAGTGAGGGGCAATCAGGTCGGCAGGGGAGGGCAGTGGCGGGGGACCAGGCTGGCAGGGGAGGGAAGTTGAGGGTGACCAGGCCTGCAGGGGAGAGCAGTGAGGGGCAAACGGGCCAGCAGGGGAGCAGTTAGGCGTTGACCAGGCCAGCAGGGGAATGGTTGGGGGGTGATCAGGCTGGCAGACAGAAGCGGTTAGGGGCAATCAGGCAGGCAGGCAGGCGACGGTTGGGAGCCAACAGTCCTGGATTGTGAGAGGGATGTCCAACTGCTTGTTTAGGCCCAGTGGGATCGGACCTAAACGGGCAG
>NW_005871070.1:7249464-7268438 GCF_000147115.1 Myotis lucifugus | reverse complement strand
CCTCTTCTTAAGGATACCTTTCAGCATTTCATATAGTACTGGTTTAGTGGTGATGAACTCCTTTAGCTTTTCCTTATCTGTGAAGCTCTTTATCTGACCTTCAATTCTGAATGATAGCTTTGCAGGATAAAGTACTCTTGGTTGTAGGTTCTTGGTATTCATCACTTTGAATATTTCTTGCCACTCCCTTCTGGCCTGCAAAGTTTCTGTTGAGAAATCAGCTGACAGTCGTATGGGTATTCCCTTGTAGGTAATTGAGTCTCTTTCTCTTGCTGCTTTTAAGATTCTCTCTTTGTCTTTTGCTCTTGGCATTTTAATTATGATGTGTCTTGGTGTGGTCCTCTTTGGATTCCTTTTGTTTGGGGTTCTCTGCGCTTCCTGGACCTGTAAGTCCATTTCTTTCACCAGGTGGGGGAAGTTTTCTGTCATTATTTCTTCAAATAGGTTTTCAATATCTTGCTCTCTCTCATCTTCTGGTACCCCTATAATTCTGATGTTGGTACGTTTGAAGCTGTCCCAGAGGTTCCTTACACTATCTTCGTATTTTTGGGTTCTTTTTTCATTTTGCTTTTCCGGTTGGGTGTTTCTCGCTTCTTCGCATTTCAAATCTTTGACTTGATTCTTGCGCTCCTCTGGTCTGCTGTTGGGAGTCTGTATAATATTCTTTATTTCAGTCAGTGTATGCTTACTTTCTAGATGGTCCTTTATCACACCATTGAGGGTCTCATTAGATTTCCTGTACATCTCATCAAGTTTATCGACAGACTCTAGAAGCCTCTTGAGAGACCTCAAAAGTGTGGTTCTGAACTCAATATCCTCCCTTGATAGTTTTGTCCTGTTTCTTTGTCTCCTCATTTTTTACGCTTTCTTGGTACACCCCCTAGTGGTCTTTGTGCGCAGTCTTGTTGTAGTTAAGCCTTGATTGTTGTAGTTAATACTAGAGGGATTTGACCTCCAGGCCGACTGGCTGTGATAATCAGCTGTGTCTGCAGTGGAAGAACTTGTGTCCTCTAGGGAGGTGCTAATCTAGCCTTTGCCTGAGGCTATCCGGCAAATGCCTCTGTGCAGGGCTTGGGCAGGGCGGGTCCCATGGGATCAACAGGGCAGAGGAGGGAGCAGTTATGGCTGCTCTTAGTCCATCCCCAGGGGCTCTGCCTCTCTGTCCCAACAACAGCTGCAAACCTCGGAGGGACCGTAGCCAGACAGTCCTGCTTCTCCCGTTTGAGTCTGGGTCCCTAGAGACTCGCCCGGATCTGGAGCTCTGAGTCTGAGGCTCCCTCCGGATTGAAACAGACAACCGCGCCCTCAGCCACCAGCCCGCGCCGCGTGCACTCCGCACCTTAGTATTTTACTTCAGCACTGCGCCTCCTCTGATTCTCAGTTCCTCCTAGTTGTAGAACTTCCATTCAGCCAGCCTTCCTGTGGTTCTGGATGATGTCCGTTCCGTCTTTTAGTTGTATTTTTGAAGTGGTTGTTCGAGGCAGCAAACTCCAGCGTTAACCTATGCTGCCATCTTGGTTTCTCCTGATTTTTCTTTGTTCTGTTTTCCTTTTCATACAATATAAATAGTACAGCAATGGACATTCTTGTCTATTCACCTTTCCACAGGATAGAATCCTAGAAGTGGAATTTCTATGTTAACGGGCACACAGTTTTTGAATGCCACAGTCTATTGCAATATTTAGTAATCATTGCTATTTGGTTATCCTTCCCCATTTTACACAAGGTTGGCTTCTACTCTGGCTTAACTGATTCTTTGAATACATTGAGATGTCAGCATAAAGAAGCTCTAACTTCTTTTTTAATTTTTTATTTATGATTTTTAGAGAGAGAAACATTGATTTGTTGTTCCCCTTACTTCTGCATTCATTTGTTGATTTTCGTATATGCCCTGACTTGGAATCAAACCCAGAATCTTGGCGTATCCTGGTGATGCTCTAACCAACGGAGCTACCTGGCCAGGGCTATAGAAGCTTTAGGTTCTCAAACAGAAAGGGGAAATGAAAGATTGTGCTACTTATGTTAATGTAATCAGAAAATTTTAATGATGTTGTAATATTTTATTTTCACCATAAGATTCATTTTAAAGTTGAATTCAGTTTAAGTTTTATATTTCTTTTATCTTGTACCACATCCAAGGGACGTTTAACTACTGGTATTTAAATGGGTCATCACTTAAAAATTATTCTACAGCCCTGCCCAGTGTGGCTCAGTAGATAGATCATCGGTCGCACACTGAAGGGTCTCAGGTTCCATTCCTGGTCAAGGGCACATACCTGGGTTGCAGGCTCCATCCCAGGCCCCCATTAAGGCGTGTGCAGGAGGCAACCACTTAATGTGTCTTTCTCACATAGATGTTTCTCTCTTTGTGTCTCTCCTTCCTTCCTTTCCACTCTCTAAAAATCAATGGAAAAAATATCCTTGGGTGAGGATTAACAAAAATAAACATAAAATTAAAACAAATTGTCCTACAGAATGAATTTTAGGGGGGCTAGCAAATATGGAATGAAGTGCTTCTCAGTAGATTAGACAATTGCAATCCAGTTCTATTGAAGCCCTACAAAATGATTACTGAGAAATTGAATGTACGTTCTTTGGGTTTTGGGGGTGAGGGGTTGGGGAAGACAAATGCTTTCATTATTTCCTTTGTATCACTGAAAGGGAAACATCTAAGAATCCTGAATTTTTAAGTGTTAAAAATGAGAGATGTAAGGTACAACTATATGGGTCATGCTTTGAGCTATCTTTTCTAAAAAGATCATAAAGATTTCTAAGAATGAGATATATCACAGCTGCTCAAATGGGAAGTTATAAATAATGTTCAAGGTGGATTGAGGAACTAGGACCATACAGTTTGGGGAGACTATCAGATGATGGTTTTTATGGGTTGTTTGGCCATGCCTCCTGGACTCCCTCCTGTATTTTCTCCCAGTACCTCCCCCACCTATCCTGACTGCTTTGGTTGCAAAGAAAGGTAATCTTCTTATCACTTTACTACGAAACTTGTGTCATGGCTTCAAACAAAAATAAAAAAATTTTAAAGTAGAAGAGTCCTTGGAGATCATTGACTCCTTTCTCTTGCCCTGAAGCAATAAAACTGTGAGCTGCATTCTAGTGTAATCACAGGTCATCTGTCTTTCCAAATGGCTTCTACCAAGTTTCTGTCATCTCTTTTTTTTAAAAAATTAAAAAAAGTTTATGACTAAGGAAAACACAATAATCAAATCAAACTCCTCCCTCTCCCTGCACATGTGCCCATTCCTTGGCCCTTCCCTACTCTCTTCACTATTGTAGCTCCTTCTCCTTTTTCAGACTCTGGTCGGTCATCAACTCCTTGGTGATGGAAGCCTTCCCTGGTACACCCCCACTTCCAATGGAGAGCGTTCTAGCATGCTTATCTATAACTTAATATTGTTCTCCTGTCTCTCCCATTAAACAGTGAAGATAGGGGATTTGCCTTTATCTTCATATCTCCAGCACCAAGTGCAATATCTAGTACTCAGTCTTTGTATAGGAGAGATAACTACTTACTTTAAAAAGTGACTACTGTATGATTAGGTGTTTGTTAATATGCCAAAAGGCATCATGACACCAAAAGACATTAAGTCCACCCATTATTTGGTAATTTACTTGATTCTTAGCACATGGAAGTGATTAAAGAAGTGTGTTGTAGAGACCTTGGATCAATTGGATTGGATTTCTCAAGGGCATTTGTACCAAGAAACATTCCCAAATTTGTGTGGGGTTGTGTTTAGGTTTGATTGTCTTCTTCTTCTTCTTTTTCAGATGAGGGCAAGAATGATAAGACCATTATCAAAACAAAATATGCTATGAAAACTACTTAATAGTTGCATTTGGGAAATGGTTAAATGTGTGTGCTTTTGTAAAAGTGATTAAACTAAAACAGGATTAGCAAAAATTTAGGGTTCAAGATTAGCATAGAAATTAATTTCTAAACAAGCAGGTTGTCTTGTTTCATTTAATTGCTCCCTGTGTGATTATGTAAAGCTGAAATTAATTTCTGAACTTTTTTTAAAGCATTAAAACTATAGTAGTGTTTCTCAAGTTTTTTTTTTTTTAATGTTTTCTTTTTTATCCTCACCTGAGGATATTTTTTTTCCATTGATTTCTAGAGATAGTAGAAGGAGGGGGGAGGAAGGTAGAAAAAGAAACATCGACGTGAGAGAGACACATCAATTGGTTGCCCCATGTGCCCCACTGGGAATCAAACCAGTGACCCTTTGGTCTATAGGCCAATGCTCTAACTACTGAGCAAACCAACCAAGGCTCAAGTTTTTATTTTTGTCTGTGTCTAGATTCCCATTTTTTGTCCTCCCATCATGCAGTGCCCAGCCAAGGGCCTATTTATACCCTTGTACATTTCTGACTAGTTGCTTTTGACCCTACTTATCTCATGCAGCACTTTCCAGATTGTATGTGAACCATTCCTTAATCAGAATATTTTTTAAAAAAGATCTTTACCCCACCAAGAAATCCTGGGAAAGCTTCATCAAGAGACTGCTCAGCAGCCTTGCATTTGCAAGTGCTTAATCAGGGTGCAAAGCCTGCTCCAGCTTGCAGTCAGTTTCCATGAATGCAACTATATCCACACAGATGAGTGGCTATGAAGGAGGGCAACTCCTTCTAGGGGCCTGCAATGTGGCTCATCATCCCAATTCACTCAGGGCTGAGAAGTATAAAAAGAAGGAAAAGTTGAGTTGAGAAAAGTCACAATGCCATAATCCATGGTTCCATAAAAGTTTTTGGGTTTAATATCTTTATGATTTGGGCTTTAATTTTTCCTTTCCATTGCCAGCTAAATCACTGCACTTTTATCATGCTTACCTTGACATGACTGCTTAGATTTTTACTCAATATAATTTTTATACCTAGGTGAAATGTAAACATACTAAACCCTTGTTAAACTAGTACCAGTTTATTCTGGACGACAATTCTATTGCTCCAAATTAATAGCTACCCTTCTTCTAAGTACCTTAAATGCTTAATAGCTCTTTAAACATTGGCTATCCCAAGTTTCTTGGAGTAGAACTCTATTTCTAGGCTCCCAGTATTTTAAAACAAAAAAAAATGTTTTCCTGTGATTAGGCTTTAAAATAATGGTACTATTAATGAAAGTTATTCCTATGGCTACTTAAAATACCCACTGAGAGTTCAAAATGATAAAAAAAAAAAAAAAGAAGAAGAAGAAGAGATGTGTGCATGGTGTTTAAGTATTATATAAATGTATTTGTGTAAAAAGTCATATTAGCTTTGTATATAAACGTACTTTTTAAAAATAATCAAGGGATGAGGACACATTTGTAATATCTTAACTAATAAAGAATTAAAAAATAAATAAATAAAAATAAATAAAAATAAGGCAACCATAAAAAAAATTTTTTTTTTTAAACAGAAAAAAAGCCCTAACCAGTTTGGCTCAGTGGATAGAGCGTTGGCCTGAGGACTGAAAGGTCCCAGGTTCGATTCCAGTCAAGGGCATGTACCTTGGTTGTGGGCACATCCCCAGTAGGAGATGTGCAGGAGGCAGCTGATCGATGTTTCTCTCTCATCGATTCTAACTCTCTATCCCCTCCCTTCCTCTCTGTAAAAAATCAATAAAATATATTTAAAAAAAAAAAAACAGAAAAAAAAATATGCCTGGCTGGCGTGGCTCAGTGTTTGAGGCTTGACCTAGAAACCAGGAAGTCACGGTTCAATTCCCGGTTGGGCACATGCCCGGGTTGCGGGTTCAACCCCCAGTGTGGGGGATGCAGGACATAGCTGATTAATGATTCTCTCTCATCATTGATGTTGCTATCTCTCTATCCCTCTTTCTTCCTCTCTGAAATCAATAAAAATATATGTTTAAAAAATTAAAATGTGGCCTGGCTGGTGTAGCTCAGTTGATGGGCAGAGTCCTGTGCACCAAAGATTGTTGGTTCAATTGCTGGTCAGGGTACATGCCTAGGTTGGGCTTGATCTCTGGTAGGAGGCATGCAGGAGGCAGCCAATCTATGTTTCATTCTCACATTGATGTTTCTCTCTCTTTAGTAATTAATTAATTAATTAATTAAAATGCAAATTGATATTTTTAATTAAAAAGTTTTGGGTTTAATAATAATTTATTGGAACTTACTAAGAACAGCGCTTCTTAGAATTCCACTAACTCAATCACTCTCAAAATTTTCCTGCAAATGCTATTTACATAAGCAATAATAATATTAATATTAAATATTTTAAGGTATAGTTCAACTTCAGCATTTAAAAATGCACACAAACTCTGGTACAGCAGCATTATAATCTTTTAATCAATTGCAATCAAAATACTGAGTTAATAGTCTTCAGTAATTAGGACAGTGATAATTTTAGAGAAGAAAGTCACCTACAGTGATTATTTCAATAAATTACTCATTACTATGAAGAGAGCATAAACAAATTCTTTTAGCATTCTTTGCAGAAATTATCTCCTAATGACAGCTCCATTTTAAACTATTTAATTGACTGACTTTGTGATTCCTTGGACAGAATTCACTGTTTCAATCTATAATATAAGGACAAGTATGTTAAAACCTAATTTTTAAGATCTAAAGGAAATATTAAATATAAAATAGTATATAATAATAAGCATGCTGGATATTTATATTGGATTAACTAAACATAAATGTATAAAAATATTGATAAATTTTTATAAGACCAACTTCCCTACCATGAAAAACATATTAATATTGCCACATATTGACATTTACAACCACATGTGACATTTAAATCCAATTTTGTATGGTTGCTAAATAAGAACCTAATACAATCAAAGGAGTTTTAGAGCTCAAAGGATTCTTAAAGAGCAGCTAGTCCAACTACCTTATTTCATAGATGAGAAAATTAAGATTCATAAAAGAGAAGACATTTGCTCATGTGTTCAAACAGCTACTGCAGACCCAGATCTCCTCAACTCAGGTTGGTCATTACTTCCCTTAGAGGGTTGACTTTTGTTGGGACCTTTGAATATGCATGCCAAATGTTGTCTGGAAATTTAACATATAGTGTCTCACAGGTACAATTTTCAAATGTACAGAAATGCTACAGGGATTAACAAAATGCACACATTTTAAAATGACAAGAAAATTTATGTAGTTTTTTGTTGTTGTCATTTTGTATTTTTCTCATCAATAGACTCACAAGAAGTGAATATGAAAACTTTGGGAACCATGACACCATATTCCTTCTTCTAACTATTAATTAAAATTTGGAATGATTTAAAATGCCACAAATATTAAAGGGATAATGATTTTTTTATTAGTTACTTTATTATTATTATTCATTGTAGTATTATTCATTGTAGTAGTAGTAGTAGTAGTAGTAGTAGCTGTTGGAATAGAGAACCAGGACTCCTGACGCAAAGACGAGCGGGCTCCGGCAAGTAATCCAGTGAGACAAAACAAGACGATAATAACTCTGGTATGTACCCCGTGCCACTGGAGCATTATTTACTCTGTGCTCTCATACCAAGTGAAAGGTAATCTTCTTGTTTTATAGCAGTGTTAAGACACACAGAACATCTTATTTTAATGGCATTTTTTACTTGACAAGAGTAGTATCATAGGAATATGATACTGGTCCTTTATCTTGACTTACCTAGTGGCACTCCTGACTCTGGTTTTTAAATCTCCCTAGAGAAGCTGCAAAACCTTATAGTATCTTATTTTTTAAATCAGCACTGTCAGGTATTCCTTCTTTTTTAACCTTATGGTAGTATCAGCTCATTTCCTTTTGTTCATTTGTCACTGCATCCTTTATATGCTTTAAAATAGTTTTTCTTTTCTCAAGCAAAAGAATCCAAGTTACTTCCGCTCTCATGGAGCATATTTCCCACAAGTTAGTGCACTCAGAAGTATTTGTATTAAATTGTGGTCCGTGAGTAGACCATGCGCAGCCCATCCCTGGAACAAAACCCTCTGCCATGAGTCTGCACAAAGGAAGGGTTCAAGAAAACATTCCAAGGCTCTCCCAGATGAAATGAGGACCTGGAACACAACCCTTATTACAATTCAACAAACCAACTGCTCATTCACAGAATGTTCTCAAAGACTTCTCAGCTATTATATTCTGTGGATCCCATGCTCGCCTTGATGTACACGCCTCATCCGCATTAACTTTAATGAGTTTTACCCACACATCAAAAGAGGCTGACCCACATATGTGGGGAGCTTCCATATGCTGTCTTTCTCAGGAAACAAGATGCCACAGGAGTAATCTTACATTGGGAATATAGCCAAGGTCTTCCTTAACACCTCCTTTCCATAGCAGAATCTATTCGTTTCTCTTTGCATTTGCAGTGCTTCAAATCCAAATAAACTTTTCATTTGAAAGAAAAACTAAGATCTTTAGGCTAAAAGTTTGGCAACCCAGAAAAACTTAGTTTTTGTTTAAACAATTGAGAAATAACACACATAGCTAAAGAATTGTAACTATTACTTATATTGTACTAATACATGCACCAAATATTTATATTTATTTATTTTAATTCTTACCCAAGGATGTGATTTTATTGATTTGAGAGAGAGAGAGAGAGGAACATCGATTGATTGCCTCCTAATTGCGCCTCCTATATGCACCCCGACCTGGGATCAAACCTGCAACCTAGGTATGTGCTCTGACTGGGATAAAGGAGGACGCTCCAATCAACTGAGCAACCTGGCCGGGGCCCAAATATTGGTATTTTTAATTATCGGATTTTTCTAAATTTGTTTAAAAGTGTTTATGTTTTGCATTTAACTATATTATGATTATTATTTTTCCATACTATTATTACTGTTCCTGCTGCTACTAATAATCCACCAATAGGACTTACTGAGTAAGAATTCTGTGTTTGCTTGTCTAAAGCACTTCCCTTTATCACTTTTCTTGGAATGTCCTGCTATTGGAGGAAATAGAAACAGTATATGAAAAAGGGATGGCTTTTATGAAATGGAATTTGTGGAATGCCCTTATTTTGGATGAGTTGCAGACTTCCAAATTCCTCAGAAACCCAAATGAAAACAGTTACGTGCCAGTTAAAACAAGACTTCACTCAGTCTTGGAATGGCCTCTATGTCATTTGGTGGTGTGGCACTAACCTAAAGATTGCAAAAAAACAAAGCCACAATACTACAAATGTGACAAGACAGGAGGAAAATGAGTTGATTCAAAGTGCCTCCAATATTCAGAATATGAATCTGAAAATACCCTAATCACAAAATTACTTTGAACAAGTTAGTTGGTTAGTTTGATTAAGAAAAAATTATTGTCCATTTAAGTTTGTCATTTCAGAAGATTTTATCTATCTATCTATTTGGTTTAACATGTTTGAAATTAGAAATTGTAAATGATGAAGCTCTTATAGAATAATAGAAATTAAAAGACTTATTTTTTCTTTATTAAAAGATGTAATCTATGGGCTTACTTCTCAGTTAAGATTCAATCTCAGGACATGAAAATGAGATAACTTCAGGCATGATCCATGTCTTTCATATTTATATTTCTGATTTGAGCACAGCCTTTGGCACATAGAGGGTACAAATTGATAATTGTTGAATGAGAGAGTATATCAAAATGGTATTCCAAAGAGATGATCTATTTCAGTTTCAAAGCTCTTGTTCATTGTATTCTGTCAGTCAGTGTAATTTTAAGGAATGTTGTGAATGAGAAGGTATGACTACTATGTGCAGCATTGAGAAATATCCTCTTTTTTAAATTGTAAGAAAGTATATATGAGAAAGTATATAAGATGAATATGTAAGAAAGTATATATGATAAATATTTTTCAGAAATTTTTTTAAAAAAGAAAATTACCCAGGATAGTCACTGTTAATATTTTACATATTTCCTTCCAGGCTATTTAAATATTCATATTTTTTTATATTTGAACAAATTTGGGATCATATATATCAAACTCCAAATATTTTTCATATATAAAATAATCCAGAGTAAACAAAAAATATTACTCTATAACCAGCTTACACTTACTATATAACTCTTTAAAACAATAAGAGCTCTCAACAAAATTAATCTAGAACCTAAAACTGAATAAGATTTGGATCAAGGTAATGGACTCAAGAGATTTCCTAGGTCTCCAGGTTGTCAGCATTTCTAAAGTGTTTCCACTTTGTATGAAGACTTTACCATTTTCAAATGAGGACATTTCATCCTAGCAATGTCACAGAGTGTTTGTCTTTATGTCTTAGGGGGTTTGATAGGGAAACATTCCCTCTAAGCTTCAGGTATACATAGTGGCATTTGATCTGGAAAACACCTTTGCAAGTACCTATTGTGAGGATTTAGCTAAAAATATTTATCTGAATGGTGGGTTGTGGCAGCTGATTACAGCAAGTTAATGATGAGATGATTGGGGAAGGTAAAGCGTTTTACCCTCAGGTAAATTAAAAAAATTGTTAGCAGCCAGTCCTAATACAAAGCAAACATACAGAACACTGTCAAAGCCAGAGGTCTTTTATTAGAATTAGGATGGCACTTGGAATGCATACCACAGTAACATGAACCCACAGGCCACACTGTGGATGTACATAGAGTAAATCAGAACTGAGTATCCAAACTGCAATAGCCTCTTTACTTTCTAATCCCTAAATCAGTGTGGCACATGATTTCTTTGGGGCCAAGTAGTTGCCTAGCACTGCAAAATATTAAAAGGCATGGCAGTGTTTCCAGGTATAAAATGAAAAGATCACTTTGAAGTGCTCTAAAATTATACTTTCTTCACTTAAAAGAGTTAACTCACTCTCAAAAATACGAGTTAAATGAAAATTAATCAGGCACCAAGAAGGTTAGTTGTAGCCTGGTCGGTGTGGCTCAGTGGTTGAGCGTCGACCTATGAACCAGGAGGTCACAGGAACATGCCCGGGTTGGCTTGATCCTCAGGCAATCAATGATTCTCTCTCATGATTGATCTTTTTATTTCTCACTCCCTCTCCCTTCCTCTTTTAAATCAATAAAAATATTTTTTAAAAAACAAACAAACAAACAAACAAAAACCCCAAAGATTAGTTGTAGTTACTTTTGATTGAAATGCCCCAAAAGTCCTGCTCCAGGGCTCATGTTATTGAGATAGAGATCCCAATTGCCCTGGATCAGGGAGTACATTGCTCACTATTTAATCATCCTTCACCCAGATGTTCTGATAGAATGAGTATATTATCTCTAACAACAAAAATCAAATAGAAAACTGGCATGAAGCTATTCTGTTTGAAAAAGAAGAAATAGGGAAAGAAAGTCTACATAATGACTTTGTATTGCCAATTAAGTAAACTGCCTATAAGAATGCCCTAGAAAAGAAAGTGTTTCACTTCAGACCCATAGAATGGCTATTAAAAAAAAAAGACAGACAATAACAAATATTGGCTAGGTTGTGGAGAAACTAGAATCCTCATACATTGCTGATGGGAATGTAAATGGTACAACCACTTTGGAAAATGTTTGGCATTTCTTATAACGTTAAACATAAATTTACTATATGATCTATCAATTTTACCTAAAGGCATCTATCCAAAAGAAATGGAAACATATATTCATGCAAAATGTATATGTTTATAGCACTATTATCCATAATAGCCCCAAAGTGGAAAAAACCTAAATGTCAACTAACTGGTGAACAGATGAAATGTGGTTTATCCATACAATAAAATACTACTCAGTAATGAAAAGGGAAAAATTATTGTGCATGCTAAAATATGGGTGAACCTCAAAAATTTTATGATGAGAAAAAGAAGCCAGATGCACAGACCACATATTGTATGATTCTATTTATATTAATGTTCAGAATAGGCGAATCCTTAGAGATAGAAAGATAGACTGAAGCTGCAGATGGAAACAGGACTGACTAAATGGGTACAAGGCAGATAAAGACATGGGTGAGACCATGAGCAGCCTGAATGGACCACTAAATAGGATTGTGGGAACCCAGGATTGGTTACTTGGATGCTCTGGATTGTACCGTTGGGGATGAGGGTAGGGAAGGGGGGTGTGATGAGTAAATTGTGGAAGTATAAAAAACTGAGGGTTTAGAAACTACAAGGCAACCTTTTGGCAAAGAAAGTTCAGAGCAGCTAACCTATAACAGGGATGGGGCAGGCTTGTTCTGGAAAATCTGGAGGTCCAAACCTAATGAAATAGATTTTAGGGATGGGTTTTGGAGAAATACAAATTAACTTGGTTTCATCGGGATAAAGTGTTTTTCTCCACCCCCACTTGGGGAATGGGGGGAGGATGAAGTAAGGGCCCCAAACAAAATCAACAGGGAAGAGAGTAACAGCTTTGTCCTGGGTGTGATGGTATGTATCAGTGGGTGTTAAATTGTGAACCAGGAAAGAGTGAAGCCTGGTCTATGGGCTAACTCTGTAAAATAATTTCAAACCAAATAATGTCAGAGTAACAAAGGAATCATTTTTGTGGACGTGGAAATGTCAGCTCAGAGAGATCCAAAGATTTCTGAATCTCATACAATAAGCAGAACCTGAGACACAAATTCAGGTCCCTGGAGTCCCAGTTTGGTGGTCTTTCTACCTCAGACTAATTTGTGCCCCAGCATTCCTTTGCACTGTAGTAAGATCATTTTTATCTTTTCTTTAAACTGGTAATTGATTGTACTGTGCTAAGGAGGATATAGTGGAGGAGGAGCACTACAAGACAAATGCCCCAACTTAGAAAAGCAACCCTTAGTTCCCTGGGGTGATGGAAGACATTTAATCATAAACCTTATGGTACAAGAGGAAATACCAGACCATGTGGAAACATCAGCTCAGGTTTATCAGTATTAAAGAAACTATTTATTGTCTATACTGGAACACTTTTTAAAAGAATCTTAGTGTAGAAAAGTTTAAAAATAGAATCTGTGCCATGAGACCATCAGGAATATAGGTAGTATTATAGGTAAAATTATATCATTTTAAATAGTCATTAAATATAATAAAATGTTCTTTGCTTGATTTGTTTTGGTCTGTAAGAACTTTAAAAAAAAATCAAAGACAATACAAGGTAGCAGAAATATGTTTGCCTGGACCACTTTATTCCATTACATCAGAGGTTGCTGCAGACAGAACCAAGGTGGCCTGTAAAAGGCCCAAGATATAATTAAGAGAAAAAGAAAAGAACAAGAAAAAGAAAAAAGAGAGAAGAAAAGGAAAAAATAAAAGAGAAAATAAAGGGATATATGTTACAGACAGTTCAATTGCTTCAAGACAGTTTGCCTCATCCTGTTTTATACAATCTCTCTCAATTTTCAACACCTATAATCCAAATTTTATTGCACAATAAATATATTCACTGCAAAAAAAATTTAAAAAGCAAAAAGAAAATAAATATTAGCTATAATCCCACCATCTAGATTAAATCTTGGTAAACATGTAGGCCATTAGTATTGTCATCTTGATTTGAAAATATTTTCTTTTATTTTTAAAAAAATATATCTTTATTGATTTCAGAGGGGGAGAGGGAGAGAGATAGAAACATCAGAGGGAATCATTGACTGACTGCCTCTTGCACATCCAACACTGGGGATTGAGCCCGCAACCCAGGTATATGCCCTGACCAGGAATCGAACTGTGACCTCTTGGTTCATAGGTTGATGCTCAACAACTGAGCCGGACACGCTAAAATATTTTCTTTTCACAAAAATGGAATCATATACCTTTTATTGCTTTGTAGCCTGATTTTTTTTTCACGTAAAATATTATGGGCATTTTTCTACCTCAATAAATGTATACTTTTAAAATATTTTAAATATTGTTTCCATTCAATTTTATAAGAATTTTATTTATAGGACACATGTAGCTCTTTATGATTTTCTGCTATTTTACTTATACTCTGTTATCATACTTGTAAAATCTCAGAATTCTTAATGTAAATATTTTTTGGGGGGGAAACAATAAAAAACAGTTATTCAATGTATATTCCTATGGGAACCAAAGCTAGAAATAACAAAGTATGTGTTATAGCTTGAAGAGAGATGAGAAGCCTATTTGGGAAAAGATGAGTATTATTATTTCTCACTATGTAGTAAATGTGTTGAAAGAAGCTATGCATCCATCAGAAAAATGACATTGTTATTTGAAAGCTTTTTGAAGACAATGCAGAAGCATGATGTGGCAATTCAAACATTTACCACCTACTGCAGCTTATAGTAATAGTGAAAAATGACAAAGCCTTCATTGTGAAGTGATTAGACACCTTATTATTGATTTCAGAAATTCTTATGCTGCACCAGTTCTTTAAAATGTTCCCTGATGTTTTGGATCCACAGTTTTTTGTTGCTAGTGATTTACATTTACCTACTAAAGAGCTGTTATGTAGAAAAGTATGGATTGTACTTGGGGAAGAACATCTAACTCAACTTGCACGGGCTAATTCAGTAATTTTTTAAAAAATATGTTTTTATTGACTTTAGAAAGAGAGGAAGGGAGAGGGAGAGAGAGAAACATCTATGCAAGAGAGAAACATTGATTGGCTGCCTCCTGCGCAGACCCGGACTGAGGATCAAACCCAAAACTGGGTATGTGCCCTGACCAGGAATCAAATTGGCGACCTTTTGGTGAACGGGATGATGCTCAACCAACTGAGCCACACCAGCCAATGCTCAGCAATTTCTTTAAATGATTTGTATTTTCCAAAGTGAGTATCTCAGCTGGTACTTAAAATATATTCAAAAACCTTCTGTTATCAATAAATCCACAGAAATCCATAAAACTTAGTTTTTCACATTAGTTTATTATCAAACATTTATTGAGCTTTCTACTAATAACATTCTAGTTATTGTGTAGGGCCAAACATTAATTTGTGATCCCTATCTAGAGGGGCTCACAATCCAAATTTGACCTGAAGAGAGGAGGAATAAGAGATATTCACAAAAATTATGTTCTGTGGTTAAGTAGTCAAACAATACACATTCCTGCTTCCCATTGTAATGATTTACAACGACACTGGTAACAATCTCAGAGAATTCAGTTAGCAACCTTTGCAATTATTTTTTAGCTTTATGGGGTTAACCTTATTGGGGTTGATTAAATTCAAGCTGCGATCTTTCATAAAAACTCAATGGAGGGTCCAGATGGCCCAACAATACCTCCTTTTGTGAAAGGAAATAACTTGAAGATTTTTGTCTAATTAAACTATTTGAGCTGGTGGGACCTGAATGAATTGTTATTCCTTTAAACGGACTGTGCATTACAAATAATCTTTATAAAAGACTAATTATTCAAAAAATAGAGTTCTGCTTTCACGGTTTCAGTTATGCCCTAGGACCAGAGGGGCATGAACATGACATTTTGAAGTTCGTCTCTGATACCATCTTTGGGATTTCAGTCTGGAAATACAGTTCTGGAAAATCAACAGAACAAGGCCCTGTGGAACAAAATGCCAGGAAGGTCAATGCATTAGTTTCCTACTGTTCCAGTCCCATGCTCACAATTACCTAACTCTTGTCAAAATATTTTCTACAAATACAAGACATAATTAGCACCTTTTCTTCATGCTGAAAATATCATTGGTAGCCATAAAATAAATTTGGAGAAAATCTTTCAGCACCTTAACTCAGCAAATGGCTACTATGGTTATTAGTGTATCATTATTTGCATACTAGTGAGAATGACATATCTTACCCTGCCTGCTCTTGTCCTGATAGTCCTAACTGTAAGAGATAGGGAGAAAGACAGAAGTCTAGGCAGGTGAAGTGGGGTCGGGTGGGGTAGAAATTAGTTGTGAAAGTCAAAGAATGGGAAATTAGACAATCTTTCAGTGCTTTGGTTATTGCCTTCATTATTTTCCAACTTTGTGTATTTTGTCTGTAATCAAGGTGATATTCTGAAGTAGTTTGTTCCCACAAAGTATGTTTTGTATCAGACAGACAAAATGTAATGGTCAATTTTGTCATGAATGGAAAGTCTCTTTATTTGGCTTTTTATATGTTCTTGGTTGAGGCTATAAAATTCAAAGCAGTTATGAACAGAAATTTCCAGCAGGGGGTGTAGTTGCTTCTGTAGGGTAAATTCTTTTGAGGCTAAATCATGTCAAACATCTGCATCTTGTTGTGTTAACACTGATGGTTCAAAGCTGGAATTTTGATAACATTGTTTTATGGCTTTCATCTCTTTTGATCCTAAAATGGCCATGGATATTAATACTTTAATAGAATGTGTTAAAGAACTAGAAATGTGTAAATATTTAAATTAAAAATCTAAAATGTCTGACTAAAATCCTATTCTACCATTTTTTTTCAAAGCAAATGAAGAACAAAGCTTCAAGTGATTTTACTTATCCACTATAGTAGAACAAGTGTTTAAATTTTTTATTTTAGATAAGATGAATAGTTGATCTAAGAGGGCTGGTAATATTTACTCTATCTCTCCCGTGTGTGTGTATGTGTGTGTGTGTGTGTGTGTGTAGACTAAATTATTTGTCTCAAAATTTCTCCTTTTGGATGGTAGGGAGGGTGTTTAAAGCTATTTCTTTGAAGGCATGGCTTCTGTCAATTTTAAAAGATGCCACCTTATCCTTTCATTTTTGTTTTATTTTCTGCTCTTTATTTTCTTTTATTTGTAGACTAGAGGCCCGATGCAAAAAATTCATGCAAGAGTAGGCCTTCGCAGCCCCCTTGTTCGGCCATTCAGTCGATTTACATATTACACTTTTATTATTATAGATATCTGACCATTTTCAACCATAGAACTTTGGCCCCAATTTCCATTCTCAGATTTTTATTTGTATTGAAAACTGTATGCTTCATTTTTTTTTTTTTTTGAGAAGACCAAGTCTCATAAAAACAATAAAAATTTGTTAGCTTATTTGTACTGGTAAGCAGGTTTAGACTAACAGTATTAATAAGGAACAAAGTCCTAAAGTTTCAGGTTCCTTGAATCAAAATGAATGATGTAGGCTGACTAAAAATAATGAGTTATGAAAATTATTGCTCAAAAACCATGGCTTTTTTTTTTTTAGTTTCTGGTGTCTTAATGAAGAGAAAATGATTTCAAGTCTTTTTCCCCCTCTACTATCATGTCCTGATTCTTGGTATCATGTTTGTTTCAGAGAAATATTAATGTATAAAGAAGGTGTAATTTTCACTTTCTTTATATGTTGTTTCCTTTAAAAAGCCCTGACTTATTTGACTTTGCTTTAGGTCAATACATGTCCATGGTTATGAAATTTCTGATCTAGGAAATAATTTTTAAAATATTGTAGGGCAGATAGGCTAGAGTACGTAACATTTCAAAATCAAAGTTATGAGTTTGAATTGGCTTCTTGTATTTTCAAGGACTTTTAGTACAAAGGTCAAGAAATGTATTTAAATGCATGAACTTTCCCATCTACACAAGCAGTATGAGAATTAGTACTGCCCTTTGAAGTCTCCACTCTCTCCCCCCAATTTCCACCTCTCTTCTTTTTCTCCTTTCCTCCCCTCTACCTTTACTTTCATTGCAAGTTTTCTTCAGCGTCCTCTTCCCTGCCTATGGCTTGTAACGGAAAGAAGTACCTGCAGACCTTACTGAACCTATTGGGTACCATTCAGATGCAAGGCAGTGGCTGGAGTAAGGAATCTTGGGCATGCCTTTCCAAAATTAGAGTAAGAGATGCCGAGAAATTGAACACCTCTCTCCTGCTTTGGTCTATTATGTTTACCTTTAGAGAAATACGAAGAGAAGAGCAGGGTGGGGAACAAACGAACAGAACTTCTGCTGGAATTGCGTGACAGATTTACCAACAAATAACTTTCTAGCAGATTTTAACCAAAGGCAGTTTTGTTTTCCTTCACTCAAAGACGGTAAGGGGACGTGGTTGGCAGCAGCTGCATCTTTATAACACTAAAAAGAAATCTTGGCTAACTTCACGGTACCTTATGTAACACAAGAAATGAAGAATAACCTGAATTTAAAGGACTTTTTAAATGTTTACTGAGGAACTGTTTTCAGTGTAGGAAACGAATCCTTCCTCACAGAGACAATTCTAGCCCAAATTACTTCTTCTTTTAGACTGAGTAACGAATCGGGGTAGATTTGTGTTTTTGCTTATTCTTTCATCTGCTGGCAACTGTCTTAAGACCTCTAAATAAAACAGACTCTGATGACCTTGGGGGGAAATCACAAGCCTCAGTTTCAATGGTAAAAGGAAAGGCATTTTCCTACTGTCCTTTCTTTCTCCACCACTCAATGCCAATGCCCAGATGAGAAATACACCGAAAGCCCAGGGTAACCCCCAAACTTGTGAAGTCTGAAAAAAATATATATATATTGAATCTATGTAAGGCAGTGTAACAAAATCCAGTTTGGGCTGGTAGTGTGAACCCGGGTCTTCGGGGCGACCCTGAAGCCCACCCCAGCCTGGCACTGCGCTCCGTTTCCAGGCTGAACCGAGGGCCCGGGCGCCGGAGACAGGCTTCCCGGCTCCCGGGGAGTTTGCTTCTGGGCGCGGACGCCGCCGGTCCGGGCGGGGAGGTCCGCAGCTGGCGAGCGATCCCCGGGCGGAAGGCCGGCCGCAATCGCAGGAGCGACCCTGCGAGCGAGTCCCGGCGAAGGAGCGGGCGCAGGTTTTCCTCCCTCCAACTCTGCGAGGCTCAGAGACCGAAGGGGGAGGGGGGTATCCAGGACCATTCGGCGCCCCGGCGATGTCTCGCAGCGGCGGGCAGAGTCGGGCTCCCGGGCAGCCCCGGGCCGGCCCCGGCTCGGCCAGAAGCCGGGACGGAAGGACAGGGAGACAGCAGGGCAGGCCGGAGACACCCGCGCGCCGGGCCGCACAGCCCGCCGCTGGGAAAGCGTGGAGGATGGGAGCGAGAAGGAGCGGAATCCGGAGAAATCGGGAAAAACACTCACGCCAGTGGGTACAAGGGAAAAGGTGAGCAGGAATGGAGTGGAGAGGGAACCAATGGATGCGAGGGAACCAATGGAGGGAGGGGGGGAGGGGCGGAAGCCAATGAGGGAGCACGGGCCGCGAGCGAGGAC
>NW_005871070.1:7205952-7248039 GCF_000147115.1 Myotis lucifugus | reverse complement strand
GCTTCCTGCTGCTGCGGGAACTCGGGGCGCGGCGTGCGAAGTTGCACCGCGCAGCCAAAAAAACACCGAATCCTGTCGTGGTAGACTCTCCGGTGTGAGGCTTTGATGCTGAGTTTTCGCCGAAAGAAGCACCTTGAGAATCTCCCCGTTTTCCACTAAAGAAAAGTCTCGGGGTGGGGGTGGGGCGCCGCGCGGGAGCGCGCGCGCACTTACCCACCGAGAAACACCCTCCCTCCCTCGCCCCCTCCCTCCCTCCGCGCTATTAGACATGCGAGGGAGGTGGAGGCTCGGCTCCCGGTGCAGCTGAAGCTGCAAGGTGCTCGGGGAGTCAAGGCGAACCACCAGGACGTTTAGCAAAAAATTCGAGAGAAAAGTTGTAAGGGGAGACGGTTCTAGTTGTACCGTCTGACAGACCCAGTGTGGGCCCGTGCTTGATACATGGGAATTTCAGTGTTTTAAAACTAGACCGAAATAGGCGTGCAGATGGTGTGTACGCGCGTTTTAAGTTTAAATTCCCACCGGTAATTGGCTTTTCCCCTTTGTGGTAGGTAAGGGATCGTATCATGAAAAGAATGTCCAGCTGTGAAACGGTGAAATACATACTTGGGTGTATTTACTGATCTTTGCTTATGCTGCTTCCTACAGGTGTTGGGGGCCGGGGGGGTGCCTGCTCCACTTAAGTCCAAAACCGATATTCATTTGGACAGAAAGAATAGTAGAGGGTGTTTATTGACATCGAAGATCTCATTCAGTACAGGGAATATTTCTCTAGGTACCCACTTAAAATGGTTCTTTTAACAAAAATTTGATCTAGGCGCAACTATTCGGAAAAACATTTGGTTAAGTAAGATATTAGTAAAATGTGTTTGGAAATGTTTCACTGTCAATTCCATTGTGTTTGACTTTAATATGGTAAAACTGCTCTACTTTCAATGTACATACTGACCATATAGGTAAACTAACTAGACAGTTTCTAGATTAAGGTTTTTGCTTCCATTTTAAATTGCTTTCTCATTTACAGTTTTTTTTCCTCTACCTATTCTTTGTAATTGACCCACGTTTCTTGTATCTATAGTACATCAGAGGAAGAGAGGAGTAAGTGTAGATGGCCAAAAACTTACATAGGCCTTGGAGTATGCATAACTAAACATATGAGTTATGCCTATGCATGTAACTCAAGAAATAGCACTATTGATCTGTTTGACTTAAGGCAGACATTAGAATGACACAGATGACACTAGGTAACAATCAATTTGTCATGTGTAAGCTACATTTTTTTAACCCACCTCAGCAGGTCTTATTTTGTCATTCTGTGTACATTATAAGAGCATTATCACAGAATTATAATTCTTTTATCAGATTTTTAGCACCACTTCTCCCATTTAAATTATTCTGGCAATTTAAAAAATGTATTGCAAAACTGCTATCTTAATTGTGTCACATGTTACTTATCCTAAATGTTTTCCCCAGCCCCTCTCTCCCCCTTCCCCATTTCTGTTTGAAAGGCAGATTTAGTACCCTTACTCTTTTGGAGAAAATAAATTATTTTTACCTGCAAGAGTTTTTAAGGAATAAAATGTTGTATTTGCATTCCTATTTTGGAATTGAAGTTGTGGAACAGGTTACAATAATAGTTTTGTAACTCACTTTTTTTAATTGAAGAAAAAATTATGTCTCATGAAGACCATACTAAATTTACTCTTTCACCATTAGCAGGACTTAAAGTGTTGCCTTTGGTATTCACTTCTTAAATATGAAATGGCATAATAGAGATTTTCTTGGTAGCTACAGAATAAGTTTTAATTGTCACGATTTCAGTTTTCATAGATATTATTTTAAGTCATCTATTTGGGCTGTAATATCTATGATTTTTTTCTTTATACACCAAGCAATTATGCAGATACTATAATTGACTGAAAGAAGCATTGTGTAGTGTTCTGTTTCACTAATGTCTATTTTTCCTAAAAGATGCGTGTGAATACATCTAAAGTACACCAGGGGGATTTAGTTTTAAAGAACTGGACAGAAACTTTGGTAAAGTGATCCATCATTTGGCGATCTGGGTATCACACTTGTTAGTGAAGGTTGTTGTATATAATTTTATCAAGCCAGGAAAAGCCATATTCGAAATTAAGGAAAATAGTTATAATGGTAAGAATTTTAAAAAGTTTTTGTTAATTCTCACCCAAGGATATTTTTCCCTTGATTTTTAGAGAGTGGAAGGAGAGAGGAGGGAGAGAGAGAGAAACATTGATGTGAGAGAGACATCTTCACATTGCTTGGTTGCCTCCTGCATGTACCCCGACTTGCCCTAGACAGGGAATCAAACCTGAGACTCGTAGGTTGAGGGCTGACACTCTTAACCACTGAGCCAAACCAGCTAGGGCTATAATGGTAAGAATTTTAAATTCAACTTTCATTGGTTTTCTGACTGTTCATTGGACCCCTTAGGGATTTTTCCTGGGTGTCTTGAGACTTTCTCTAACAACCCACCCTCCCAGACAAAAGCAGCTTCTATTTTTGTCTGTTAAATGTATGTAATTAAATGTAAGATCTCCTTTGAAAAATGAAATCATCTTCATTAAAAAATTTGAAAGCCTCTGATTTGTTATTCATTAATTCAGACTACCTTTATTTAGCATTTACTCTGTGCCTGGCCTTTATAAATTAGAGATGGCTAGCTCAGACTTTAGTTGAAGAGGTAGTTAACTATAATTATAGGAGTAAATAGTTACAAGTACTAAGAGATGCAGAAGAGAATGGAATTTGGATGTTTTAACTGCAGAAGTTTGAATGTAAGAGAGACAATCAACAAGGTTGGTCTTCTTTCATTGTATTTTGGAAGTTGACTGTCCACAATACCTACAGCCAAAATAGGCTGTTAATGTTTTGCTCCTTAAATATCACTGGTATGTGTCACATGGTTAGATACTTAAGCTTTTCATTATGAAGAATTAGCGGTAAAAAGTGAATTTTCATATTTCTAGTTTCATATTAGATTTAGCCTAGTTTATTATACCCCTGACCAATATTTTAGTAGGAAGCTGGGCACTGTGATACAAGGAAATATTAACTATCGCTACCTTAAAAGAGCTTATAGCTTTGTTGGGGAGTTAGACAATTTAGGAATAGTTAGATGCCAGTTCAAGGCAGAGTAAAAAACCATATTTAAGGCACTACATACTGATTTAAAAATGGTGTTAAGGAATTTAGATAAAGGAGGAAGTTTATTAACTTTATTTCATTTGGAAGTTTCGTAGGATTGGGATAAGTGAGAGAAAAAAGACATGTAAGTAGGTTAGAGACACTGGCCCAAAAACACAGGGAAGTGCAGGATAGATTGGCAGATGAGGCAAAAATATAAGGTTAAAATGTAAGAGCATCACTTTGTGCCTTTATGAGTCAAATTGAGAGATTTGGGGGAAAGTATTAACACAAGGTTAATAGAAGGCATGATCAAGAAATAAATAATGCTTGCATTACTATAGCCACTTTGCTATATTTAGCATTGTTAAATAGCCTAGGAAAAACTACTTTGGCTTATATAGTGTAGTTCATTGTTTTCCTGTTGATCCAAAATTTTATGTTTATTTTTATACTTACTTTTTCAGAGCCAAGATAATACCTTAGTTTACTTATTTATTTTTTATTTTGGTTGACTAGAGACTAGTGGAAAATTAACATTCCAATGATCTGGGGAATTAAAAGGTCCAACTGTCTGTTCTTTATTAACTAAGTATATAACCCTTTGGATGTTTCTTTTGAGTATTAAATCAAATGGTCTCTTAAATAATTTTCTGAAGTTTATGAGCTTCATTTCATTTCTGTATTTTCGTTTGTCTTTAGACATACGTTAGCTGAAAGTCAAGTGATACCACCATTTATTGCTAAAACCAATGAGTTTTTCATAAAGAAACACTGACTTATTTGTCTTTATTTCTTACATCTAGCAGCTAATCACCAAACTCTCTTTGTCTTGGTTTGCTCGTTTCAGTTATGTGATAGTTCAAGAGCTTAAAAGTTTTCAGTATTGGTCCATCTCTTGTGTTTTGTGCCCCACCAAATCTAATTTTGCGTTCCACTTCCAATCTTTAAAATGTCTTCTTATTGCTTATAACAAGGTCTATCTAATTCCTTTTTGCTTTGAAGACCCTTTATAGCCAGATCTTCAGAAATTTAAAAAAAAAAACACTCTTATTTTTCAAAATGGCAACTGTGCTCTACCACTCTACCCTAATCACACACCTGGAATTACTTCTGTTTTAAATCCAAATTTTAAAGTATTGTGTATGGCTTTTTTTGCACTATGACTGCAGGTTAGAATAGTTGTAACACACTGTATGGAACACAAAACCTAAAATATTTACTGTCTGGTTGTTAGTCTATACCCCTTCCTGAGATTCTTACTTGACCTCTTAATGTTTCCATCATTAAGAAAATTGTTAAACCTTACCTAATGTAGTTTGTATAATGAAAATAATGGTTTCCCTCCTCTACAGCATTGCAGTATTGAATATCAGATTACATCCTTTCCCCTACTTCTCAGTCCTCCAAAGTAAGGAGAAAGGACTCAGACCCTGGAAGGGAGGTGAGCATATTCATAGCACTGGTTTAGTGGGCTTCTCTATACATACCTTTGTACCCGCAAAACCTCTGACATGAAGCTAAGAAGATAGTGGCTAAGCCCAGTAAATACCTAATGAGTTGTTTACATAGGTTGATAAAAATGAAATGACCTTTGGTTCTTCTGTTTTCACCACAGAATATGGAAATGGTCTAGGAAGAGTTTAGAACAGTGGTTCTCAACCTTGGCTGCACATTAGAATCACCTGGGAATCTTTTTAAAATCCTGATTTCTGGGCCTTGTCCTCCGGAAATTCTGTCTCTTTGTTACTAATGTTGTGGCCCCACCCCATAACAAAGAAACAGTTTCCGGAGGATGAGGCCCAGAAATCAGAATTTTAAAAAGATTCCTAGGTGATTCTAATGTGCAGCCAAGGTTGAGAACCACTGTGTTAGAAGAAAGTGTTGATTAAATATTAGGGAAGGCAGTTAATGTGTTTGTGAATGGTTTAGGTCACAGGGGTCCTCAAACTTTTTAAACAGGGGGCCAGTTCACTGTCCCTCAGACCGTTGGAGGGCCGGACTATAGATTAAAAAAAAAACTACGAACAAATTCCTATGCACACTGCACATATCTTATTTTGAAGTAAAAAAACAAAACGGGAACAAATACAATATTTGTATTTGCATGTGGCCCGCGGGCCGTAGTTTGAGGACCCCTGGTTTAGGAGGTCATTGGTTTTCAAATATTTTATTAAGGGAAACTTTGCATGTAGTAAATACTTGATATGTTAAAAGATAAAAATGGGTAAAAGCAGAATTACCTTTGGTGAGTAGGGCTTGTGGAGCTTCCAGAGGACTGCCTATTTGGACCTTCCTATTTGGAAATACTTCCATTGAGCTTCAGGCTTACTGTTTATAAACCCATAATTTGTGTTAATGAGTAGCCTATAGTTCTTGGGGAAAAAAATATACTTTTCATAAGAATATTCTGTGGTAAATTTTATAGGCCCATAGCAGTATGTGATTTTTTTTTTTAATTGTGACTATAAATGTGACTTCAAGATTGCCTGGTGGTTTAGGATCTCAGTCTGGAGATTGATTCATTTAATCATCAAATATTTGAGCACCTGCTGTGTGTCAGGCACTGTTCTGGGTGCTAGGAATATGGTTAAAAAACACAACAAACAAAATCTTCCTCTTAACAGTTTAATCCTAAATCCTACCAAGATATGCTTCCAAGTTATTTAGTTACTACATAAATGGGTGAAATTTTTAATAGATTTTCTTTTCAATTCATCTGATTGTAATCTTGTCTAAAGACTAATTCATAGGAATGATGACTTTTTTAATGTTCCTTTCAACCTTAAGATTGTGTGCTTATATGCTTTGAGTCAAAGGATATATTATAGAATCTGACTGACTCTTACAGGTATTGCATTGTTTAATTACTTAGCTATCTTATATATGTTAAAAAATTTTTTTCATTTTCTTTTCTAATTTTTCACAGCATTAATTTGTCAATGAACATTAAGAAAAATAACAGTATAGTGGTATTATACCATATTCATCTTTCAGTACCAGTTGACATTTTTATTCTTAAACTATTCTAGATAAGTTTACCTGAGATTGTGGGATATATGGGTTTGAGTCTTCTCTTTTGAATATCTGTTTATATAAGGGATATTTTATTTATTTGACTTAAAGAAGATGGAGTGTGTAATTAAAATTTTCTGTGTAATTAGGTCATGAAAATGTAATTTCCTATAATAAAATGTGATTTTAAAAATGTTTGTGTGGAAAATAAAAATTAGATGGTTGTTCTGGCTGAATACATTGTTACAGATCATAGTCTTCATTCTAGTGGTCTAATTTTTGACTTAATTTTTGGAACCTTAAAATATGTGTATATTCCCTCCACAAATACCTTTAGAAAACCTTTTAGATTGATAAATTACAGCACTTCTTTTGTAAACATACTTTACTTTTTTGTTTGCCAAAGACTTAAAGAACATTTTTATTTTAATATTTATTAGGACTCATGCATTTATTGAGTAGTTGCTATGTGAGAGACACTGTTCTAGGCTCTTGGGATATATTGATGAAATAAAGATGTGTGCCTTTATGGATCTTTATTAAACCTGAAGTGGGGTGGGGAAAGGGATAGAGTTTATGAGAAGTAATAAAGAGATAAGTTGTATAGTATGTTAGGAGATAAGGAGTTAAGCAAGGGGGATTTTGGTGAAGGGTATTGGGAAAAGTAAGTGCAACAGCAGGAACATGCTTAACATGTCAAAGAACAGTTCAGTGTTTCTTATTGTGACTGGAGCAGAATGAGAGTGGGGCAAATAGAATGAGAGTAGGTCAGAGAGAAAGAGGGTTGGAGAAGGCAGTTGAAAGGACGTGTTTTTCACTTTTAGGAGCCACTGGAGAGTTTGAGCAGAAGAATGAGAGGCTTTGACATATGGTTGCTCTGATAATGAATAAACTAGGGAAGTGGGTGGGCAGAAACCAGGTAAATTCGTTTAGAAGCCTTGGAATAATCTAGGACCAGAGATGATGGTCAGAGTAATAGCAGTAAACGTAGTGAAAAGTGATAGATTCTGGCTATATTTTGGAGAGCCAGTAGGAATTTCCTGATAGTATGATAACTTCAACATTAAAAATATTTTATGAAATCATACTGTTTATTAATGAATGCAACAGTTTTGTGGAAAGGTACAAACAAAATTTTAGTTTAAACCAAAATTACTAAGAATATTTTTTTCAGTTTCCTAGATTCCTTGTAGAACTTAAAAAAAATTTTTTTTTTTTTTGCAGAAAGCCACTTCATGTTATTAAAACTCCATTAAAAGGGGCATGTTATGTTTGAATGGCTTAGTAAAAATATCTTGGAAAACTAAGTTGTAGAGATAGCTTCATTTCAGCAGACAATTGTAGGACAGTTTTACTTAAATTTCTTATTGTCTTAATTTCTGTAAGGATAGTTAATCTTTTCCTTGAAATAAGGTTATCTAAAGGCAAAATGAGAAACTGCATTGCAAAATATTAAAAGCTTAATAACTGTTCTAATGCTTAAAGATTGGTCATCAAGAGACTGCTACTTTTGTCTTGGTTTCTTCAAGAGTAAAAATAAGCAATGATGCTAGAAGTTATAAGAAAATGAGAACAAGTTATATTAAAGTTACATTAAATGTAGAAAGATATGAATAGATTGACATAAATATTACCATTAGATATATTTGAAAGGAATTTTCAAAATAAACATCCAGCATGTAGACATTGGCCATTAGTTTATTAGTGGAGAGCACAAAAAACAATGGATTCTTTCTCAAGCACAGAAGAAAAACTACCTTGGCTAGTCAGTGGAGGGCAATTTTGACTTGGATGTTGAAGGCGAGGGGATAATTCATGTATTTATAATTCAGGTGTTTGAAATTAAATACCCTTATAACCTATTAGAGCCAACCTCATGAAAGCTTTCTTTCTCTCATGAGGTGGTAATAACATACTCACCTAAACAAATGGCAAAATATTCTTGAGGGCAGGGTGATGGCAATTTTTTTTCTAGTCGAGGGTTTTTCAAACATTTTTTAAAACCTGAAAACACTTTTTTAAACTAAAGCTTCTGAGTTAAGTAAAACTGTAAACCAGATTTTTTTAAAAAAGCACTACTCTGTTGAGAGATTTGAAAAGAGAACAACTCTATTTGCCCAATATTATTATTTCCTACCTCTAGGTGAAAGAATTTTTCTACCACAATTCGAAAATCACTATATGGTGATTGATGACATAAGCTTTGAAGCTGACTTAATAGCAGGTAGCCTGCCCAATAGCATTGTTAGAAAGAAGGACATAGATGTTACTTGCTGTATCTAATTGGTAGTGTGAATTTGCTGTGAAAACCATAAATGTCACACAAGCCTAACATTTCTAATTTAAACTTTAATATTCATGATTCAGAGACTACTGCTATCAAATTAATTGCAGTGTGTTAAAGCTTCAGTATTAAAATTTATCCTCAATATATAGTTTTATTTCTCTATTATATAAAAAACCTTCCAGTTTTCAGTAATCAATGACAGGGTGATGACTTCATGACTCCACTTATCTTCTTTTAATTTTAAGGCCCTTTTATTTCTGAGTATTTAAAAATACATTTTGTGATAGTGTTTTGTTTCTGCTGTCTTACTCTATAACTTGAGATACTAAAGTATCTCAGTATTTTGAGGATTATTTTATAGGAGAGCAGAAATGAAGTTTAATGTGTTTGAATAAACATGAGAAATACTAATTAGCACTACGGTGTCTGGTGAATTTCCAGCCAAAATATAAGATGGCGCGTTAAAATGCCTATATCTTTTGAAGTATGGGTTCGATTGAAATGAAATATTTGGTAATACGCAGTTACAATCGGCCCGAGTTTACACGTTTCCCGCACTCCACCGCAAATCTATATGAACCGAGTTTAAGACGGCTCCCGCGGAGTACGCGCAATTCACGCGAGCCGACTTAACTCGTTTCCCGCAACCCAAGTGCTAATAAAGGTATGACTGGCAAGGATTTGATTTATAGTTGAAAATTTCTACAATACTCGGGTCCATATGACATTGCATTCTTAACTTCTCTGTTAATAACTTTATCTCTTAAACTGTGGAAGGCAGGGTACTGTCTTTGAATTGCTCTTCGTTTTCAGAATAGATATTTGTTTAATAAAGGACTTATGTAGTTCTAGTGTTTGTACTATTTAACATAAAAATTCGAAGTAATCACTAGATGTTTTCTTTTGATGTACATTTTAAAGTATGTTGTCTGCATTTTTTTTGTTCTAAATAAGGAAAAACACACCTCATATTCTACCTTTTTATTTTTTTCCCCTTGATTGATTGTTAGCTATAGAATCGCAAACTAATTTTCCTTTTTATCATAAGTTAAGATTTTTAAACAATTTTAACTAAAACCAAAAAACAAGTTAATGGGATTGGATGGCTCTGTCCTAATCTCTTTTACTTACAGTTATTGTGTAATCTGCTGCCAGATAAATATTTCTAAGTCACAAGTCTAATCACATCATTTTTATAAATCTTCAACAGCCTCTCAGGTTCTAAGAATCAAATTAGGAAACCGAACTAATATTTAGTAAGCACCATTTGTTTGCTAGGCACTTAATATTTGAGAAAATTTTTTTTCTTAAATTTATGTAGATAATGTGGCCCCATTTTATAGATGGGGGAACCATGTCTCAAGAGGGTTGGGGCTTAACTGTTATAAACTAGGAAATAATAGTCCTACTAGAAATCAGTTCTACTTGTTGTTTCCTAATTCTTTTGTTACTCCTTCAACATAGTCATATTTTATTTTTTACAAAAGTGAACCTAATAAACATTTTGTTTGAATATCACATGGCTGATGCTTTTAAAATTAATATTTAGTTGAGGCTAATAGGATAAACTTTTAAACACAAGAATAAGACTGACATTTTATTTTTAAATATTTTGCCTGAAATGTTAGTCAAAAATTTAAATTATAAGGACAGTTTCTCTTTACCATTAGTTGCTAGCATAGCAAATAGTATAATCTGAATAGATGTTTACTTGAAATTGAGGTCATTGGAGAAGCCAGCTACTGGGAGCCAGGTGGTAGTTTTTTCCTTACCTTAATTTTTTTCTTCATCTTCTTTATATTCTTTAGTTTACCAGGGTTATTCTGTATGTTAGTGGGCATAACTGAATATTTTCCCTATCTTGTAAAATTTTGATGTGGTGGAAATGATATATTGCTTTTATTTTTAAATATATTTCTACCGATTTCAGAGAGGAAGGGAGAGAAATATAGAAACATTAGTGATGAGAGAGAATCATTGATTGGCTGCCTATTGCATGCCCCACACTGGGGCTTGAGCCTGCACCCCCAGCATATGGCCTGACAGGTAATCGAACTGTGACCTCCTGATCCATAGGTCAATGCTCAATCACTGAGCCACTCTGGCCAGCCTATATTGCCTTTTTTTTTCTTTTTTAATAAATTTTTATTGATTTCAGAGAGGAAGGAGGGGAGAGAGAGGGGGAGAGAGGGAGAGAGAGAGAGAGAGAGAGAGAGAAACATCAGTGATGAGAGAGAATCATTGATTGGCTGCCTCCTGCATGCCCCACACCAGGGATCGGGGATCGAGCCCGAAACCTGGGCATGTTCCCTGACCGGGAATCGAACTGTGACCTCCAGGTTCATAGGCCGAAGCTCAACCATTGAGCCACGCCTGGCCTGTATTGCTTTTAATTCAATCTCAAAAGAATGTGAAGAATCTCCAAATAAAATTTATAAGAGACTGATTGATTGCTTCCACATAAGTAACCTAAGTTAAATTACATGGAATTTTTCAAAGTTATTTAATGTTGCTGGTATATAAGATACTTCTTTTTATATTTTTATTGATTTCAGAGGGGAAGGGAGAACATCAATGATGAGAGAGAATCATTGATCAGCTGCCTCCTGCACGCCTCCTACTGGGGATCCAGCCAGCAACCTGGGCATGTGCCCCTGACCGGAATCTAACCCAGGATCCTTCAGTCCACAGGCCGACGCTCTATCCACTGAGCCAAACCAGCTAGTGCTATATTTCTAAAAGATTGTCTTGAATATATAATCTTAAAATTCTTTAGCTTGGTGCTGCTCAAAATGTGGTGCACTTCGTAACTCCTCTGAGAGGAAATATATGCAGAAATCAAGAACATTTAGAAACAATTTGACAATTTTATGTCTCTTGAATCTAATAAGAAATTGGGGCTTAGACTTTAAAAAATTTTTATTTTACAAAAGTGGGCTTGTAGATATGGAATAAAAATTAGTTCTTCACCTTAGATAATTTGAGAAACATGTATCTAGTTAAATAATGTCATATCTTAATTGTCTTTGGGCATAATATTTTATAGATTTCACAGTGTGCTAAAACTTCTTAAATTTTTTTCATTCTAAAATCTTACTAATAAATTCATATGAAATTTCATTTTAAGGAACAAGATTAGAAAGCAGGTTGTTTGTAAAGTTTGTGAGGGAGTTTTTAAAGCAGCTAGTATAATTTATTTATCACAAAACATAGCCTCCAGTCATAGAAGGCAGGAAAATTGAGGGGAAGGGAAAGGACTGGTTGTTTCCTTAAACTCGTAGAAAAGAGTAGAGACAGAATGATCATTTGGTTAATAAGGGCTTATTTTAAAATTTGTGAGATAATAAATTTTGTATTAGTTTAAATGTTAGTTGTTAGAATTGCCTTAAATTTTGAAGTCATTTCACATTTATAACAATAAACCATAGACATTTTATGGTGTTTTTTAAAAATATATGTAACATTGTTAACTTGTGTGGTGCTTTGTTATGAATATCTTTAATATGTATATAATTTAATGTATAATTCACTATTAAGATTTGTTCTTTTTCTCCTCTTTCTAGGCAGATGATCCATTTGATGATCTTGAAGACCTTTGCACAAAAATGAGGGAAATACAAAGAACCAAATATAGTTCTGAAATTCAGGATCTATATTTTGAGATGATTTTTTATTTTCGGAATGAGAAGTATATCTGGTTATCTTTATGAATGTAGAGACATGAGAAGAGAGTTATGATGGCAAAAAACAAAGAGCCGCGCCCCCCATCCTACACTATCAGTATAGTTGGACTCTCTGGGACTGAAAAAGACAAAGGTAACTGTGGAGTTGGAAAGTCTTGTTTGTGCAATAGATTTGTACGCTCAAAAGCAGATGAATATTATCCAGAGCATACTTCTGTGCTCAGCACCATTGACTTTGGAGGACGAGTAGTAAATAATGATCACTTTTTGTACTGGGGTGACATAACACTAAATGGTGAAGATGGAGTAGAATGCAAAATTCATGTCATTGAACAAACAGAATTCATTGATGACCAGACTTTCTTGCCTCATCGGAGTACAAATTTACAACCGTATATAAAACGTGCAGCTGCTTCTAAATTGCAGTCAGCAGAAAAACTAATGTACATTTGCACTGATCAACTAGGCTTGGAGCAAGACTTTGAACAGAAGCAAATGCCTGAAGGAAAGCTCAATGTAGATGGATTTTTATTGTGCATTGATGTAAGTCAGGGATGTAATAGAAAGTTTGATGATCAACTTAAATTTGTGAATAACCTTTTTGTCCAACTATCAAAATCAAAAAAGCCTGTAATAATAGCAGCAACTAAATGTGATGAATGCGTGGATCACTATCTTAGAGAAGTTCAGGCATTTGCTTCAAACAAAAAGAACCTTCTTGTAGTGGAAACATCAGCACGATTGAATGTCAACATTGAAACATGTTTCACTGCACTGGTACAAATGTTGGATAAAACTCGTGGCAAACCTAAAATTATTCCCTATCTGGATGCTTTTAAAACACAGAGACAACTTGTTGTCACAGCAACAGATAAGTTTGAAAAACTTGTGCAGACTGTGAGAGATTATCATGCAACTTGGAAAACTGTTAGTAATAAATTAAAAAATCATCCTGATTATGAAGAATACATCAATTTAGAGGGAACAAAAAAGGCCCGAAATACTTTCTCAAAACATATAGAACAACTTAAACAGGAACATATAAGAAAAAGGAGAGAAGAATATATAAATACCTTACCAAGAGCTTTTAACACTCTTTTGCCAAATCTAGAAGAGATTGAACATTTGAATTGGTCAGAAGCTTTGAAGTTAATGGAAAAGAGAGCAGATTTTCAGTTATGTTTTGTGGTGCTAGAAAAAACACCTTGGGATGAAACTGACCATATAGACAAAATTAATGATAGGCGAATCCCATTTGACCTCCTGAGCACTTTAGAAGCTGAAAAAGTCTATCAGAACCATGTACAACATCTAATATCAGAGAAAAGGAGGGTAGAAATGAAGGAAAAATTCAAAAAGACTTTGGAAAAAATTCAGTTTATTTCACCTGGACAGCCATGGGAGGAAGTCATGTGCTTTGTTATGGAGGATGAAGCCTTCAAGTATATTACAGAGGCTGACAGCAAAGAGGTGTATAGTAGGCATCAGCGAGAAATAGTTGAAAAAGCCAAAGAAGAGTTTCAGGAAATGCTTTTTGAGCATTCGGAACTTTTTTATGATTTAGATCTTAATGCAACACCTAGTTCAGATAAAATGAGTGAAATTCATACAGTTTTGAGTGAAGAACCTAGATATAAAGCTTTACAGAAACTTGCACCTGATAGGGAGTCTCTTCTACTTAAGCATATAGGTTTTGTTTATCATCCTACTAAAGAAACATGTCTTAGTGGCCAAAATTGTATGGACATTAAAGTAGAGCAATTACTTGCCAGTAGTCTTTTGCAGTTAGATCATGGTCGCTTAAGATTGTATCATGATAGTACCAATATAGATAAAGTTAACCTTTTTATTTTAGGGAAGGATGGCCTTGCCCAAGAACTAGCAAATGAGATAAGGACACAATCCACTGATGATGAGTATGCCTTAGATGGAAAAATTTATGAACTTGATCTTCGACCAGTTGATGCCAATTCGCCTTACTTTTTAAGTCAGTTATGGACTGCCGCCTTTAAACCACATGGGTGCTTCTGTGTATTTAATTCCATCGAGTCACTGAATTTTATTGGGGAATTTATTGGAAAAATAAGAACTGAAGCTTCTCAGATCAGAAAAGATAAATACATGGCTAATCTTCCATTTACGTTAATTCTGGCTAATCAGAGAGATTCTATTACTAAGAACCTACCAATTCTTAGGCATCAAGGGCAACAGTTGGCAAACAAGTTACAATGTCCTTTTGTAGATGTACCTGCTGGTACATATCCTCGGAAGTTTAATGAAACCCAAATAAAACAAGCTCTAAGAGGAGTATTAGAATCAGTTAAACACAATTTAGATGTGGTGAGCCCAGTACCCACCAATAAGGATGTATCAGAAGCTGACCTGAGAATTGTCATGTGTGCCATGTGTGGTGATCCATTTAGTGTGGATCTTATTCTTTCACCCTTCCTTGATTCTCATTCTTGCAGCGCTGCTCAAGCTGGACAGAATAATTCCCTAATGCTTGATAAAATCATTGGTGAAAAAAGGAGGCGAATACAGATCACAATATTATCATATCATTCCTCAATTGGAGTAAGGAAAGATGAACTTGTTCATGGATATATATTAGTTTATTCTGCCAAACGGAAAGCATCAATGGGAATGCTTCGAGCATTTCTATCAGAAGTTCAGGACACCATTCCTGTACAACTGGTGGCAGTTACTGACAGCCAAGCAGATTTTTTTGAAAATGAGGCCATCAAGGAGTTAATGACTGAAGGAGAACACATTGCAACTGAGATCACTGCTAAATTTACAGCATTGTATTCTTTATCTCAGTATCATCGGCAAACCGAGGTCTTTACTCTGTTTTTCAGTGATGTCCTAGAGAAAAAAAATATGATAGAAAATTCCTATTTATCTGATAATACAAGAGAATCAACCCATCAAAGTGAGGATGTTTTTCTACCATCTCCCAGAGATTTTCCCTATAACTACCCTGATTCAGATGATGATACAGAAGCACCGCCTCCTTATAGTCCAATTGGGGATGATGTGCAGTTGCTTCCAACACCTAGTGACCGTTCCAGATATAGATTAGATTTGGAAGGAAATGAATATCCTATTCATAGCACCCCCAACTGTCATGACCATGAACGCAACCATAAAGTGCCTCCACCTATTAAACCTAAACCAGTTGTACCTAAGACTAATGTGAAGAAACTGGATCCAAACCTCTTAAAAACAATAGAAGCTGGTATTGGTAAAAATCCAAGAAAACAGACTTCCCGGGTGCCTTTGGCACATCCTGAAGATATGGATCCTTCAGATAACTATGCGGAACCCATTGATACAATTTTCAAACAGAAGGGCTGTTCTGATGAGATATATGTTGTCCCAGATGATAGCCAGAATCGTATTAAAATTCGAAATTCATTTGTAAATAACACCCAAGGAGATGAAGAAAATGGATTTTCTGATAGAACCTCAAAAAGTCATGGGGAACGAAGGCCTTCAAAATACAAATATAAATCTAAAACCCTGTTTAGTAAAGCCAAGTCATACTATCGACGAACACATTCAGATGCAAGTGATGATGAGGCTTTCACTACTTCTAAAACAAAAAGAAAAGGAAGACATCGTGGAAGTGAAGAAGATCCCCTTCTTTCTCCTGTTGAAACTTGGAAAGGTGGTATTGATAATCCTGCAATCACTTCAGACCAGGAATTAGATGATAAGAAAATGAAGAAGAAAATCCACAAAGTAAAAGAAGATAAAAAGGTAAATTTAATTTATCACCACTAATGTTTATAAAGATGCTTGTTTTTACCTTTAACACAAATTTTTTTTATCAGTTTAATGGATTTGACATCAGTGAGAACTTAAGCTGCCTTATGTCATTCAATACATAAAATGACCAGCTTTTTAAAATTTTCAGAATATTTTGTGAGGGCAATTTTTTTTTTCTTTACTGATTGTATTGAATTTCACTTATTTGTGCTTTATCTTCTTTGGGTAATTGTATTTCATATTCAGCATGGAAATTCTGGGTGAATATATTCTCTATAAAAACCCAGATATAAAGTGACTTTGTGTTTTGTTTTGTTTTTCTGTTTTGTAAGCATCCCATTTGTCTGGTTTTTCCTTCTGAGCTATCAGTTTTGCAGAATTAATTTGATATACCTATCTCACTCAAGCATATTAACAGTACAATAAAACTAGTAATTTGTAGTCTTTTAAATTTATTAACTTTTCAGGCAACTTTTTTGTGGATAGTAGTATACTGCCTATAGCCTTGCAGAAAGATTTCTTAAATATGAATTATAGAATTCTGTTCAAATAGCAAGTTTTTGTCTATTATATTTTAAACTAGAGGCCCGGTGCACAAAAATTTGTGCACTCGGGGGGGGGGGGGGTCCCCTCAGCCCGGCCTGTGCCCTCTCGCAGTCTGGGACCCCTCAGGGGATGACCACCTGCTGGCTTAGGCCCGCTCCCTGGGGAATTGGGCCTAAGCTGGCAGTCAGACATCCTTCTGGCAGCCCGGGAGCCCTCGGGGGATGTCCACTTGCCAGCAGGGAGCAGGCCTAAGCTGCATTCGGACATCCTTAGCACTGCTGAGGAGGCAGGAGAGGCTCCCACCACCACCGCTGTACTGGCAGCCATCAGCCTGGCTTGTGGCTGAGCAGAGCTCCCCCTGTGGGAGTGCACTGACCACCAGGGGGCAGCTCCTGCATTGAGCGTCTGCCCCCTGGTGGTCAGTGTGTGTCATAGTGACCAGTCATTCCCAGTTGTTCTGCTGTTAGGGTCAATTTGCATATTACCCTTTTATTATATAGGATAGAGGCCTGGTACAGGGTGGGGGCTGGCTGGTTTGCCCTGAATGGTTTCCTGGATCAGGGTGGGGGTCCCCACTGGGGTACCTGGCCAGCCTGGGTGAGGGGCTGAAGGCCATTTTCAGGCTGTCCAAACCCCCCCCCCCGGGCGACGGAAGGTCCCAGCCTCTCCTTTTTTTCTTTTTTCTTTTTATTCTGGGATTTATTTACCTTCTACAGTTGAAACTTTGTAGCCTGGAATGGAGCTCAGAACCGGCCAGGGCGGGCGGGAGGGAAGCTTGGCTTCCTCCATCGCCAGGGGCAACCCAAGGCTCCAGCTCTGTGGCCACGGCCAGCTGAAAGCAGGTATCGGGGTTTATTTATCTTCTATAATTGAAACTTTGTTGCTTTGAGTGGAGCTCAGAGCCGGCCGCGGCAGGCGGGAAGCTTGGCTTCCTCCATCATTAGGGCAACCAAGCCTCCTGCTTGTTCCAGCTCCATGGCTGCCGGCCGCCATCTTGGTTAAGTTAATTTGCATATAGTCGCTCTGATTGGCTGGTGGGCGTCGCTTGAGGTGTAGCGAAGGTATGGTCAATTTGCATGTTTGTCTTTTATTAGTGTAGTTACTAATTTATCTGATGGTATTAAGTTTATTAGAAACCTAAATATGTATACTATTAAAGTTGTATTTAATAATTTTTATTTTTATTAGATCTTTCACAGTAGTATTTAAGCACCGTTATTTCTAATGCTATTTGACATGAGTGTTCATAAACTTTTATTCAAGGTTTTTATGGTTTTCAGATAGTATTCAATAGGTTTTTATACTGCATATTGGTAATTTCTTCATCCAGTAAATCCATAGTCTTAATATTTAATTTACTGCAGCCAACTACTTTTTATTACACCCAATTAAAGATAACAGATATTTTGAGTAACCCTATTCTAGATCAGTGGTTCTCAACCTTCCTAATGCCGCGACCCTTTAATACAGTTCCTCATGTTGTGGTGACCCCAACCATAAAATTATTTTCGTTGCTACTTCATAACTGTAATTTTGCTACTGTTATGAATCGTAATGTAAATATTTGATATGCAGGATGTATTTTCATTGTTACAAATTGAAGATAATTAAAGCATAGTGATTAATCACAAAAACAATATGTAATTATATATGTGTTTTCCGATGGTCTTAGGCGACCCCTGTGAAAGGGTCATTCGACCCCCAAAGGGGTCGCGACCCCCAGGTTGAGCACCGCTGTTCTAGATAGATTACCTACATATAGTAATTGCTTCCCTATAGTTGGTAGCCTCCATTTTATTTTCTAAGTTTAAGCTGCAATATTTTTAAATTTATTATTGTTTTTCAGATTAGACATGTAAACAGTAAGGCTCATCTAGATCTATAACAGACTCAACTCACAACACACTACTACCTAAATACCTCTGGCATCTTTTCACAGTCACCCTATTATCACTAGTCCTCACTACATATTTTATCACTGCCAAAAGACTTCAGTATTTTCCTTTTAATTTGCTTGTTATTAAAACTACTGAAGGCTTATTAACAAAAATAAGCATACACAGTCTTTCCATTTCAAATTGTTTATATTTTTGTGTTATTTTTCCTTTTATTTTTATTTTTTTAAATCCTCACCTCAGGATATTTTTTCCATTGATTTTTTTTTGTTTGAGAGTGGAGTGGGAGGGAGAGAGACATTAATGTGAGAGAGACACATTGATTGTTTGCCTCCTGCACTCACCCTGTCTGGGGCTGGGGATCGAACCCTCAACCCTTTATTCTGCAGCCTTATACTCTAACCACCAAGCAAACCAGCCAGGGCTATTTTACTATTTTTTATCACAAGTCTACTTAATTGTTTTACTAACTTTTTATTATTTTATTATTCTTTTTTATTCATTCCACACTTTATTTTTACTTAAAAATTTTAATGTTGACATTATTGCTGGTGTGCCCCTTTTTCCCTGGAATCCTTTGCCTACCTCCATCCACCCCCGTCTGCCCCTTCCTTGGCCTTACCAAACTATTGTTTGTGCTCGTAGGATATGCATATATGTTCTTTAGCTAATCCCTTCACCTTTGTCCAGGTACCCCCACTTCTCCTCAGGTACTGGCCAGTCTGTTCCGTGTATCCATTGCTTCCAGTTCCATTTTGTTTATCAGTTTCTTTTGTTTATTAGATTCCACATATGAGAATATATATATGGTATTTGTCTTTCTTTAACTGGCTTATTTCACTTAGCATAATACTCTCCAGATCCATCCATGCTATTGCAAAGGGTAAAAGTTCTCTTTTTTTACAGTGGCATCAGATTCCATTGTGAAAATATACCATAGCTTTTTTATCCATTTACCTGCTGATGGGCACTTGGGCTGTTTCCAGATCTTGGATATTTGTAAACTAGAGGCCCGATGCATGGATTCGTGCACTGGTGGGGTCCCTCAGCCTGACCTGCACCCTCTCACAGTTTGGGACCCCTTGGGGGATGTCAGAGAGCCTGTTTAGGCCTGATCCCTGCAGGCCAGGCAGAGGGACCCCACCAGTGCATGAATCCATGCCCCAGGTCTCTAGTATGCATATAAGATTTTTGGTAATCTCTTCCCGCCCTCCCCGCTTCCCCCTTTCCTCTGAGATTCATCAGTCTGTTCCATGTTTCCATGCCTGTGGTTTCTGCTCCTGCGTTGAGCATCTGCCCCCTGGTGGTCAGTGTGCATCATAGCTACTGGATGTTCGGCCAGTCGGCCGGTCACTTAGGCTTTAATATATATAGACTAGGAGACCAGCACGCAAATTCGCGTGGTGCCGCCCACCCTCGAGTTGCCTCGGGCTGGTCCCGCCTCCCCGCTTCTCCGCTCCCGCTTCCCCTCTCCCGCTTCCCTGCTCCTGCCTACCCGCTTCCGCCCCGTCTCCCATCTCCAGAGCAATGCCCGAGGCACGCGCAGGCAGCCTCCTGATGATAGGAGCTAATAAAGAGTTAATATGCTAATGGTCCGGTCGTGACACATTGTGGCATCCTGGCTAATTTGCATATTACCTTTTTATATGTATAGATAATGCTGCTGTGAACAAAGGGGTACATATATTGTTTCGAGATTCTTAGGATATATTCCCAGAAATGGGATCGTTGGGTCAAAGGCAGTTCCATTTTAAATTTTTTGAGGAAACTCCATACTGTTTTTCACAGTGGCTGTATCGGTCTGCATTCCCACCAATAATGCACAATCCATATCCTCCCTAGCACTTGTTGTTTGTTGTGTTATTGTTAGTATCCATTCTGACAGGTGTGAGGTGATACCTCATTGTAGTTTTTATTTGCATCTCTTTGATGATTAGTGACCTTGAACATTTTTTCAGATGTCTATTGGCCATCCATATGTCTTCTTTGGAGAAGTGTCTATTCAGGTCCTTTGCCTATTTTTTAATTGGTTTGTTTGTCTTCCTGGTGTTCAATTGTATTATAAGTTCTGTTTCATGACTTAAATTTAAATGCTAAAATTTTATCCTTTTTTAGTTCAGTCTTGTGTATGGTGTAAGTTGGTGGTCTAGTTTCATTTATTTTTGCATGTGCCTGTCCAATTTTCCCAATACCATTTATTAAAGAGACTATCTTTACTCCATTGTATGCTCTTGCCTCCTTCATCAAATATTAATTGACCATAGAGGCATGGGTTAATTTCTGGGATCTCTGTTGTGTTCCATTTGTCTATATACCTGTTCTTAGGCTAGTAGCAGGCTGTTTTAAAATGGGTTTGTAGTATAGTTTGATATCCTGTATTGTGATACTTTCAACTTTGTTGTTCTTTCTTCAAGATTGCTGAAGCTATTTGGGGTCAATTTTTGGTTCCATGTAAATTTTTGGAATATTTTTTCTAGTTCTGTGAAATATGCCATTGGTGTTTTAATAGGAATTGCTTTGAATCTACAGATTGCTTTAGGTAGTATGGACATTTTAATGATATTAATTCTTCCAATCCATGAACAACGGTATATGCTTCCATTTATTTGTATCTTCCTTAATTTCTTCCTTTAATATCATATAGTTCTCCAAGTTACAGGTTTTATCTCCTTTGTTAAATTTGTTCCTAGGTACCTTATTTGTTGTTGTTGGCAATAGTAAGTGGGATTGTTTCCTTAGTTTCTGTTTCTGATAGTTCATTATTAGTTTGTAAAAACACCGTTGATTTCTGGTTGTTAATTTTATATCCTGCAACTTTGCTGAATTCATTTATTACATCTACTAGTTTTTCGGTGGTCTTTAGGGTTTTCTGTATACAATATGTCATCTGCAAACAATGACAGTTATACTTCCTCCTTCCCAATTTGGATGCTTTTTATTTCTTCTTGTCTGATCGCTATGGCTACAACTTCCAGTACTATGTGGAATAAGAGTGGTGAAAGCGGACATCCCTGTCTTGTTCCTGATCTTAAGGAAAACACTTTTAGTTTTTGCCCATTGAATATGATGTTGGCTGTAGGTTTTTCATATATGGCCTTTGTTATGTTGAGGTATGATCCCTCTATTCCCACTTTGCTGAGAGTTTATCATAAATGGATGCTGAATTTTATTGAATGCTTTTTCTGCATCAGTTGCTATGATCATGTGATTTTTATCTTTCATTTTGTTTATGTGATTAATGTCACACTTTTTGATTTGCGAATATTGTACCATCCTTGCATCCCAGGAATAAATCCCATTTGATCATAGTGTATGATTTTTAAAAATTTATTGCTTGATCCAATTTGCTAATAATCTGTTGAGGATTTTAGCATCTAGGTTCATTAGGGATATTGGCCTATAATTTTTTCATTCTTGTGTCTTTTTCTGATTTTGGTATTAGGATAATTTTGGCCTCATAATAAGGGTTTGGAAGTCTCCCCTCCTATTGAATTTATATTTTGAGGAGGATGGGTGTTAGTTCTTTGAATGTTTGGTAAAATTTGCCTGTGAAGCCATCTGGTCCAGGACTTTTGTTTGCTTGGAAGTATTTTTTATTACTTCTTCAATTTCATTAATTGTTATTGATCTATTCAGGTATCCTGCTTCTTCCTGATTCCATTTTGGAAGATTGTCTTTTTCTAGGAATTTTTCCATTTTGCCCAGATTGTTTACTTTGTTGGCATAATGGTTTCTAATATTTTCTTACAATCATTTGTATTTCTATGATGTCTGTTGTTATCACTCTTCTTTCATTTCTGGTTATATTTATTTAGGTCTGCTCTCTTTATTTCTTGATGTGTCTGGTTAAAGGTTCATCAATCTTGTTTTTCTTTTCAAAGAAGAACCAACTTTTGGTTTCATTGATCTTTTGTATTTGTTTCTTTGTTGTTATTGTTTTTTGTTTTTATTTCTGCTCTAATCTTCTTATTTCCTTCCTTTTACTTACTCTGGCCTTTTCCTGCTGTTCTATTTTCAATTCTTTTAGGTATAGGGTTAGATTATTTACTAGAGATCTTTTTTGCTTCTTGAGGTAGGCCTGTAATGCTATGAACTTCCCTCTCAGTACTGTTTTGGCTTTGTCCCATAGATTTTGGGTGGTTGTGTGTTCATGTTTGTTTGTTTCCAAGTAATTTTTTATTTCTTCTTTGATCTAATTGGTAATTCATTCCTTGTTTAATAACATGCTATTTAGCCTCCATGTGTTTGAATATTTTTTGAGTTTTTTATCATGGTTGGTTTCTGATTTCATGCCGTTGTGGTCAGAGAAGATGTTTGATATGATTTTAATCTTCTTAAATTTATTGAGACTTTTTTTGTGTCCTAACATGTGGTCTGTTTTTGAGAATGTTCCACTTGCATTGATAATGCATATTTTGCTTCTTTGGGATGAAATGTTCTGTAGATATCAATCAAATCCATCTGACCTAGTGTGTTGTTTAAGATCTCTGTTTCCTTGTTGATATTTTGTCTGGAAGGTTTATTCATTAATGACATTGAGGTATTAAAGTCCCCTACTATGACTGTTTTGCTGTTGATTTCTCCCTTAAAGTCCACAAAAAAATTTTTTTAATGCCGTATATAAGGTGCTCCTATATTGGATGCATATATAAATGTATACACACACTTTGAATACTTAAAGGCAGTGTTTATTAAAAGACATCTCATTTTTAAAATTGAGCTGTCAGCTTTTTTTACATGGAATATTTTTTCCATCTCTTCACTTTCAGCCTGTGTGTATCTTTCTTCTGAGATGGGTCTCTTGTAGACAGCATGTATTGGGTTGTGTTTTCTTATCCATTCGACTACCCTATGTCTTTTGATTGGAGCATTTAATACATTTACATTTAAGGTTATTATTGATAGGTACTTACTTATTGTCATTTTTAAAATGCTATGTTCCTCTCTCTCTCTTTTTCTTTAAGCAATCCTTGTAGCATTTCATGCAATGCTGGTTTGGTGATAATGAAACTCCTTTAGTCTTCTTTTGTCTGGGAGGCCCTTTACTTCACATTTAATTTTAAATGATAGCCTTGCTGGATAGAGCAGTTTTGGTTGCAGATTCTTGCTTTTCATTACTTTCAATACTTGAGGCCAATGCCTCTGGCCTGAGTGTTTCTGTTGAGATCAGCTGAGAGCCTTATGGGAACTCCCTTGTAAGTATCTGGCTGTTTCTCTCCTTCGGCCTTTAAGATTCTTTTATTTTTAATCTTGGCCTTTTTAATTATAATGTGCCTTGGTGTGAATCTCTTTGTGTTTATCTTGTTTGGGACTCTCTGTGCTTCCTGAATTATGCTAGTCAGCACCTAATTTAAAACTTATGAATGGTTTATTTCTGGAGTTTTCCATTTTATATTTCTGGACCAAGATTTATGAAGGTAATTGAAACTGAGGAGGGGGGAAAGTACTATATTATTTAACCTACAACCTATGTTTTTTTATCTTCTTTCCAGTGTAACTAATTTCTATTTAGCTGGAATCAGTGTACACACATTTTTTTTTACTTAGTCATATTTTTCCATATTGCTCCTTGGTCTTTCAAATTATACTTTTTGCTATTATATAGTTTTCTATTTAGAAAATTGTACCAAAGCTAAATAAGTAGGCTTCCAAGTTTTAAGTTTTGCTGTCTTTTATTGCAGTGGCTAGATAATTTGCTTTTGGATTATTTCTTTGGGATAAATGTACAAAAGGCTTGAATATTTCAGTGGCTTGATATTATTACTATAGCTCTTTCAGTGTTAATTTCTTAACTCTGAGTATTGTGAGGGAAAGGAATGTGCCAAATACTCTGAAATTTTAGCATGGTCCCTAATTTCAGTTAGTTTATTAATGATAATGTTCCTTGAATTGAATTAAATCTCTTCACATCTGATTTGCCCTACCTAATTATTTAACTACTAGAGGTCCGGTGCACAAAAATTTGTGCACTCGGGGGGGGGGGGGGCCCTCAGCCCGTCCTGTGCCCTCTCGCAGGCTGGGACCCCTCGGGAGATAATGACCTGCTGGCTTAGGCCTGCTCCCGGGTGGCAGAGGGCAGGCCCAATCCCTAGGTGCAGCCCCTGGTTGGGCTCAGAGCAGGGCCGATGGGGGAGTTGGGGCGCCGCCCCCTGTCATGCACAGAGCAGGGCGGATCGGGAGGTTGCGATGCCACCCCTAGTCACGCTCAGGGTAGGGCCGATTGGGGGGTTGGGGCACCGCCCCCTGTCACACTCAAGGCAGGGTCGATGGGGAGGTTGCGGTGCCACCCCCTGTCATGCACAGAGCAGGGCCCATCAGGGGGTTGGGGCTCCCTACCCTGTCACGCACAGAGCAGGGCCCATCAGGGGGTTGGGGCTCCCTACCCTGTCACACACAGAGCAGGGCCGATCAGGGGGGTTGGGGCTCCGTACCCTGTCACACACAGAGCAGGGCCCATCGGGGTGTTGGGGCTCCGTACCCTGTCACACACAGAGCAGGGCGGATCAGGGGGTTGGGGCTCTGTACCCTGTCACACACAGAGCAGGGCCGATCAGGGGGTTGAGGAGCTCCCCCCTGTCACTTACAGAGCAGGGCCGATCAGGGGGTTGAGGAGCTCCCCCCCATCACTCACAGAGTAAGGCTGATAGGGGAGTTGCGGCACCGCCCCCTGTCACACAAGAGCAGAGTGGATCAGGGGGTTGGGGTGCCGCCACTGTCACACTCAGGGCAGGGCCGATGGGGAGGTTATGGCTCTACCCCGTCATACACAGAGCAGGGCCCGTTGGGGGGGGGCGGTTGGGGCGCCGCCCTCTATCACCCACAGAGCAGGGCCGATCAAGGGGTTGGGGCCCCACCCTGTCACACACAGAGCAGGGCCGATCAGGGGGTTAGGGCACTGCACCCTGTCACACACACAGCCGCAGGGCGATTAGGGGGTTGGGGAGCTCCCCCTTATCACGCACAGAGCAGGGCTGATCAGGAGTTTTGGGCGCTGCCCCCTGTCACGCTGATCCCGGTGCCGGGAGGCCTCGCGGCTCCGCTGATCCCGGTGCTGGGAGGCATATTACCCTTTTACTATATAGAATAGAGGCCTGGTGCACGGGTGGGGGCCGGCTGGTTTACCCTGAAGGGTGTCCTGGATCAGGGTGGGGGTCCCCACTGGGGTGCCTGGCCAGTCTGGCTGAGGGGCTGAGGGCCATTTTCAGGCTGGCGGGTGACTGAAGCTCCCAACCGCTCCTTTTTTTCTTTCTTTCTTTTTTTTTTTTTTTTATTGTGGGCCAGCTTTAGCTCTGAGGCCTCGGCTGCTGAAAGCAGGTTTCTGGCCTTTGTTGATATTATTATTTACTTTCTGTATTTGATACAATGTTGTGGTCCGGCTGGCTGAAGCCTGGCTGACTAAAGCTGGTTTCTGGGGTTTTGTTTAGCTTCTATATTTGCAACATAGTTGCTTAGAGTTGCAGCTGAGAGGCCGGCAAGTCAGGCGGGGAACGTTGGAGTCTGCCGTCACTGGAGCAAGCAAGCCTCCCTGTTCGCTTCAGTGCATGGCTGCCGGCCGCCATCTTTGGCTGGCAGTTAATTTGCATATCGCCCTGATTAGCCAATGGGAAGGGTAGCGGATGTACGGCTAATTACCATGTTTCTCTTTTATTAGATAGGATATTTTATTGATTCCAAAATACTTTTCTTTTTTTAACTTTTAAAATTTGTTAAATCTGCATGTGTCTAACAATTGATGGCATGTCATAATTTAAGTAACGCAAGGTTGTTTTGGTGTTTTCTTTTTTAGAAGTACATCTAATAATGGTGCTGTTTTTAGTCATTGGCACCTTAAGTTCACTTATTGTAGTAATTTGTCTTTAATTTTTATTCCTAGCCACAGATACAAATGGGAATTAATATCAGACCTAGATTCTCTTTCTCCACACTTGCAAATGGTTCATATATTTGATTCAGTGCTTTATATAATATATCCCTTTTCATTCGGTATCAGCCAGTGTTTTTCCTTACTTGTATTGAAATGATGAGTTAGCTTTGAGTTCTACTTATAATCTGTTTTCTGTTTATTTTACTCACAGTAATCTTGGCTCTCTTAACTTTTAGAGCTGTTACAGAATTTCCTTGCACTTTTATTTTTTATTTTATGTTAATCCTCACCCAAAATTATTTTTCCATTGACTTTTAGGGAGAGGGGGAGAGAGAGGGAAAGACAGAGAAACATCAATGTGAGAGAAACACATTGATTGATTGCCTCCTGCATGAGCCCTGACCGGGGCCTGGGCCAGGGAGGAGCCGGTAACCAAGATATGTGTCCTTGACCAGAATTGAACCCAGGACCCTTTAGTCCACAGGCCGATGCTCTATCCACTGAGCCAAACAGGCTAGGACTCCTTACACTTTTATAATAACTCTAGGGGCCTAGTGCACGAATTCATGCACCTTGAAAGGAACTGTGGGCTGCGAGGCTGTGGTAGGCACAGGGGTGGGTCTCAGCCCATCCTCTATGCCCCCCAGTTTCCTGTCTGCCAGCAGCCCCGCTCCCACCGCTGCTGCTCCCACGTGCTGACAGCACCAGTCCCACTCACACCTGCTGACGGCGCGGAGCAGTTGGGACCGGCGCCAGCAGCGGGTGCTAGCAGGGCCAGCGCTGGCAGTGGGTGCGAGTGGGGCCAGCGCCAGCAGCATGTGTGAGCACCGGGCAGGACCGCGGCGTGCGGGAGCAAAGAATTTTCAGTATCCACCAGAGGCTCGCCCTGATGACAATGACTGGCGCCCCGCCTTATCTGGTGCCCCTGCTCACCTGCTCCACCATCCTGCCACGGCCGACGCCTGCCATGTTCCACGCACACCCCCTCATGGTCAACACACGTCATAGCAACCGGTTGTTTGGTTGTTCCAGTTGTTTCACTGTTCAGTCTATTTGCACATTAGCCTTTTATTATATAGGATTGTTTTAATTTTTAGATTCATGTCTTATGATATTGGAACTCCTAAGAAAAATTGGAGAAATTATATTTTAGGAGCTTTTAGATCTATAGGTATTTTAAAAATCTCGTGTCACTTTAATGTTTTCTGGACCTATGGTCTTAAAAAGATAAACATACCAGTATATTACAAAGCAACTTCATAGATACATTTTTGTGCCATGGTTATATTTTAGGGCTTTGTATTTATATATGCACAGTGAAATGCCTTATATCTCTCTATGGGTAACAGTTATTCATGATATATATTTTAAAGCATTACAGAAAGGCTAGAACACTTTAGTGCAGCTTAGTTTGCCTAAAAATTATTTTTATAGTATAAGTTGGACTTGAGTAATTAAAGATGTTTTATGTTTCAGTTCAATAAGCATTCACTAAAAACATGCTTAAATCTGTAAAAAAGCTGTTGATGGGTATAAAAAGTTAAAAGAGCTTAAATGTTAGTTTGAGAGACAATACCCTGTGGTTGGGACAGGGTTAGGAAGTACTACTAGAGCAATTTAAGGAAGCATAATATAATAGTTAAGAGCACATGTTCTAGAGCCAGATTTTGGGAACTTACTAGTTGTGCAAGTTTGTAACTTTTTTGTACTTTCATCTAGAAAAACCAAGACAATCCTACTTCTTAGAGCTGTTATGAGAAGTAAGTTCATATTGATTTAGTGTATTTGGACCATGGTAAATATGTTAAGTAAAAAAGTATGTATACGATTTGGTGGTAGTATTGTTGAAATATGAGTATTAATGGAATACAGGGTGAGAAAACAGAGTGGTTAGTTTCACAAAATTGGAGTTAGTTTCATAAAATTTCAGGAAGTGTGTCAATTGCCTTTTAAGAAGGAGAAAATATATTTTAGATGGGAAAAATCACTTGTACAGGGCATAAAATTATGACTAAGCAAGGTGAGATATGATAGGACACCATCCTAAGGCAGGGTATTGTGAAATAGCATTGCATTTATGAGTCTGCTAAACTCGAGAGCTAGATTAAATCCAAAAGCAGTATAGTTAAACAGGTCCTGAACAGTAAGGGAAGTTGTGTTGGACTTCAGGTTGCAAGGTGGGAAGAGATTGTCAAAGGCTGGTTTACGCATTCAGTTTTAAAGTGATAGGATACAGAGACCAAATGAGAAATCAGCAAAGCTAGAAGTTGATTCTTTAAGAAGACTAGAAAAAACAGACAAATGTCTGGCAAGACTGATCAGAAAAAGAAAAGAAAAGGCATACATAAACATTGAGAATGAAAAGGGGAACATAATTACAGATAGATCAGATTAAAAAGATAATACTATCAACAATTTTATGTCAACAAATTTGAAAGTTTAAAAAACATAAACTTGTAGAAAAATATAATTTACCTTGATTAGAAAGCTTTGAATAATCCTGTAACTATTAAATAAATTGTGAAGCATTAGTTACATTTTGTCATAAGAATACCAGGCCCAGATATTTTTACAGGAGAATTTTCAAGGAACAAATCATTTCAGTGTTCTACAAACTGTTTTAGAAAATAGAATGCAGAAAATACATTCCTTAATTTATTCTCTGAAGTCATCTATCCTTCTAGAACAGACAAGGATGGTATTAGAAAGGAAAATGATAGTTCCATTTTAATTATGAGTATACATGCAATAATCATAATTTACGGGTCCATAGACTATTAGCTGCAATTTTGATGTCCAGTAACCTGAAAATCAAAAGTTTTTTCAGAAATTGGCAGCACAACCTGATTTGACCTGTTCTTTTTGGCAAAACCTGATTCGAACTAATGTGAGACTACTTAAAATCATTGTTTATCTTGTTTAGATTGAATATCCATACAGTTCACTGCAGAACTATTCATGTATTTGAGTAGGGTACTGACCCTCAATTTGCTGAGGTTGTTATATAAGATATTTTTTGTACTGTACATGCTGGCTAACAACTAGAAATTTCTGAATTCTAAAACATATCTTGACCCAAGGGTTTTAGATAAGGGATTTTGAACATATAATAGCAAAAACATCCAACAGTATTTAAAAGGCACTTGACAAAATTTAAATTCACGTGAAAGCTGTTATGAACAGATGAGAACTTAATCTTAACTTCAAATAAGGTATCTACAAATTCACAAACAAGTGAAATCCACAATAAACATCATCCTAAATGAGGAAATGGATTCCCCTTTCAATCAGGAACAATACAAAATACACTGTCACCACTTCTGTTCAGTATTATATCTAGATCTTAGTCAAAGCAGTAAGAAAAAAAAAGTTAAAAGCATGAGTATCGGATGGAGGAAACAAAAATGGTCATATTGGCTGATAGGATTGTTTGTGTAAAAGCCATAAAGGATCTACAGATAAATTATTAGTATTGGTAAAAGAGTTAACAAAATAGCCCGGCTGATGTGCCTAAGTTAGTTGAGCATCATTCCATGCACCAAGAGGTCACTAGTTCGATTCCTGGTGAGGGCACTTGCCCAGGTTGCTGGCTCAATCCCCAGTAGAAGGCAGCTGATAGATGTTTCTCTCTCCTTGATGTTCCCATTTCTCTCCCTCTCCCTTACTCTCTCTGAAATCAATAAAAACATATATTATATATTATAAAAAGAGTTAACAAAATATCTCCATATAAGACCAGTAATCAAAAGTTGGTTATATTGCTATGCATCAGCAATAAGCAACTTGATACCATTTACAAAAGCAAGGCAAATTACCAAGTGCCTGGGAGTAATTACAACATCATGTTCCTCTGTGGAAAAGTATAAAACTTAAAAAAAACAAACAAAAAAAAAACAAGAAAAAATAAAATAAAAAAAGAAAAGTATAAAACTTCATTGAAAGACATTAAAGAAGACATACCGATTGGCAACCGCTGGTTTAAAGTATCAAGGGTTTTCAAGAAATTTCACTCACTGATTGTAATCCATATATGGAAGAGCAAAGAACCTAGAATAGCCAGGAGACTTATGAATAAGAAAGGCAGAGATGGTATGGTAATGAAGTGTGTATGCTTATTCTATCAGATATAAAATTTAGTATTTAAGAGAATGTGGTATTGGCACTGGGATAGGCACTGACCAAAAAAATAGAATAGAGAGCTGCCAAACTACAGACCTCTGACTTGAAGCTATCCTTCCACATGGTAGCCACATGAGGCCATTGAACACTTGAAATGTGGCTGGTATGAATTGAGATGTGCTGGTCTAGGGGATGAGAAAAGGCTTTCCTGAGAAGTGTCATTTTAAGTTAGATCTGATAGGGGACTAGTTGGGTGGCTGGAAGAATATATAATGCTGAATGAATAGAATGTTTTTGTGGTGAGAGGGAACATGATACATGTTCTTAAAGGAGGTCACTGCAGCTGGTCATTGATCCAAGGCAGTGTTGGCATACTTTCTGTAAAGAGCCAAATAATAAATATTTTAGGCTTTGAGGGTAATACAGCCTTTATAACTAGTAAAATCTGCTGTTGCAGTATAAATGTGCCATAGAAAATATGTAAATGGGTGAATTATGGCTATTTTCAAATACAGGCAGCAGGCTGGATTGAGCCCCCAGGCCATAGTTTTGCTGACCCATGATCTATGGGAGAGAATAGAACAAGGAAAGACTTGAAGGAGTGGGGACTAGACTGGGACCTTTTAAGTAGTGTTAGGAATTTTTGTTATTTAGCCTAAGAGTAATTTGAAATTAGACAGTGAGTGGATTTGAGATCACATGGTTTTAGTGTGGAGAATGGGTTGAGTAAGATGGAAAACCAGTTGGCATATTATAATACTCTAAATGAACCGTGATAAAAACTTTGAGTAGTTGGAATGGGGAGGGAGAATGGTGGCAATGAATAGAATTGATTTGAGATACTTAAAATCCGTAAGATTTGGTGATGTTTTGTATATGTGGGGGAAGGCTGATGATGATGAACAAAATAGGAAATATAGCTCATTGATTTCTAGCTTGTGCAGCTTCATCAGTTGATGCTGTTCTTCATGTAGAACGTTGGAAATTTACCTGGTTTGGAGTTGGGGTGTGGAAATTGTAATTTTGGTTTTAGAGTTTAAGTAGAGATGTCAATTGGGCAATTATGAGTTCTCAGAGGAGAGGTCTGAGTTAGAGATACATATTTAGGAGACAGTGAAGTAGTGGTGGCAATAGGTAAAATGACCCTAGGGAGTAAATACAAAGCAGTGCCTATCAGAGCCTTGAGGAACTGCCAATGTTGAATGGCCAGATAGGAGAGATGATTCTTAAGAAAGATAGGTAGAGAATAACTAAGAATAAACCAGTTACCCTTTCTTAGCTGGTTCCTTCACCTGTAAAATAGGAATAACAGATTGTCCCAGACTTATAATGGTTCAACTTGTGATTTTTTTTTTTTTTTTACTTTATGAAGCCGTACACATTCAGTGGAAACCATACTTTGAATTTTGATCATTTCCCAGGATAGCAATAAGCAGTACAGTATTCTCTTATGATGCTGGGCAGGGGCAGTGAGCCACTACTCCATTCAGGCATGCCATCATAAGGTTGATACTCTGCAGTGTATTATACTGCCAGCATTTTGTAGATACTGTGTTCTGAGCATGTTTAAGGTAGGCTGGGCTAAACTATGATGTTCAGTAGATTATTGCATGATATTTTCAACTCATGATAGGCTTATTTGGACATCATAAGTTGAGGAGCATCTGTGTAATACTTCTCTTGGAATTGTGCTAGAAATTGGAACTATGTGTTTCAAGTGCCTGGCATACAGCAGTGCTCAATAAATACTATTATGGTGTGCATCAGGCCTGAAATATTCCAGTATACTCTGTCTGTATTTCAGAACAGCCCTATGTCCTATTTGCTGGATTAGTTTCCGGACTTGTTTTTAAATTGAATAATCCTATGTATGATTTCTGATCCTGAGTTTATGTACTTGTTAGTTTCTTAGCATTTTTTTTTCTCCTCTAAGAAAAAAGTTCTTTATGTTTACCTTCATTCTTAGATTCTAAGACAGGAGCCATAGTCTAGGAATCTTTTCTCAGATGTAGGAAATCATAACTTTTGGGCATTAGTGACATCTAAGGAAGGCTCAGAGATCTATTTCTTTTAAACTGAGCTTAGTTGTCAGCTTTATGCTTGATTATCTTTGATTCTATACCCCCAAATGAGTTTAGTTTTAGTTATGGGAAGAAGCCCTCTAAGACATTTCTTTAAAAAATATATTTGTATTGATTTCAGAGAGGAAGGGAGAGGGAAAGACAGATAGAAACATTGGTGATGAGAGAAAATCATAGATGGGCTGCCTCCTGCACACCCCCCACTAGGATTCTAAATCTAGCCCGTAATCCAGGCATATGCCCTCACTCAGAATCAAACCATGAGCTCCTGGTTCATAGGTCGACACTCAACCACTGAGCCATCCCATTTGGGCTTTTTTGTTTTAAGAGCTGTTTTTTGTTTGTTTTTATTCATCTTCTTAGAGAGTGAGGAAAGAGGAGAGGGGGGGGGAGAGAGAGAGAGAGAGAGAGAGAGAGAGAGAGAGAGAGAGAGAAAGAGAGAGAGAGAGAAACATTGATGTGAGAGTGAAACATCCATCATCTGTCTCCTGCACACACACCCTAACAGGGATTGAGCCCACAACCTGGTCATGTGCCCTGACTAGTAATCAAACCCACAACCCTTCGTTCAGTGCCTTGGATGACGCCCAACTGAGCCACACCGGCTAGAGCAGGGGTCCTCAAACTACGGCCCGCAGGCCACATGCAAATACAAATATTGTATTTGTTCCCGTTTTGTTTTTTTACTTCAAAATAAGATATGTGCAGTGTGCATAGGAATTTGTTCATAGTTTTTTTTTAAACTATAGTCCGGCCCTCCAACGGTCTGAGGGACAGTGAACTGGCCCCCTGTTTAAAAAGTTTGAGGACCCCTGGGCTAGAGCTTACTGTTCCCTTCTCACTAAACCCCACTATTGGATAGTGTCTTAGATTCTGCTGCTTTAGCCATTGTAATAGGGTTTGGAGAATGTTTGGTGAAGAACACCAAAATAGGTATGTTTTCTTTTAAAAAACTGGATAGATATCAACATGTGTGAAGCTGCTACTGGCATGGCTAGGGTTCAAGGTCTATAGAAGGGGCTGACGCACAAATGGATATACTAGACAAGAAATACAAATTTAGAAGGCATGGGGGGAGCCAGGTGGAGACCTTACTCTCTAGAGGAGAGATTCCCCAAATGGACCCATTAGCTTTTTATTTACTAGAATACACATTTTCCCTTTAGCAAAGCAAACAGACATATCAATGGTAAGGTTTGGTAAACAATAAAGGATTATCAGGTTGGGCAGTGGTCGGCAAACTGCGGCTCACGAGCCACATGCTGCTCTTTGGCCCCTTGGGTGTGGCTCTTCCACAAAATACCGACTTCTGCGCATGGGCCACAAAGTTTCAATCGCACTGTTACATGCATGCCCGCACGTGGTATTTTGTGGAAGAGCCGCACACTAGGGGCCAAAGAGCCGCATGTGGCTCGCGAGCCGCAGTATGCCGACCACTGGGTTAGGGGATTGCCTTCAGCCATTCAGCCAGCAGCAGAGTAATACACTGCTGATTTTCAGCCCTGCTGAATATCAAAGTCCATTAGCCTTCTAAGGACTTCTTGCATTTATATGTTAACTACCGCTAGTCTTTGCCTCCAGGAAACATGTATATATTGAGTCACAGATATTAATTTACTTAATGTTAGTAAATAGTGAATTGATACCAGATTTTCTTTTTTTACTTATTTTGGGGGAATACCTTGGTTAGATTTTTTTGGCAGTTGATATAGGGTTTCCATTATAATCCATTACTACCTGCAGACATTTCCTTCAGGGGTTATGGGAGAGTGAGGGTTACTTTTGTAAAGGAAGTATGTTCAGAGGAATGAGAAAGCTGCTTTCCCAGACCCCTCAACTAGCATCTTTTGCCTTGAGTTGGGTCCTGTATCCATCCATTCCTAACCAGTAAATTCTGACCAGAGGAATAGAATTACGCTATTGACTATAGGCCCAAGCATTTATTCCTAGGGCTCTGTGTGAACTTGACTTTCCCCAAAATTGGGATTAATTTTCTAAAGGATGAAAATCGCAATGTCTACTACAAGCAAGGTATATATATCTTGTTCATAATTGATATCCACAGCCTAGCACAGTATATTGTATTGTGATCAGTTGAAGTCAGTATATGGTTTTGTGTTTGTAGTTGTAATAAGAGTGGTTTATGTATTTGTTTTAGTAATTAGAATTTATTTTGATTAAAGGAAACTCAATTCGTCAAACATCTTACTGAATGCCCACTATATCGAATCACTGTCTGAAGCTAAGACTACAGGGATGACTTAGTTATTTATGCATTCTGCTCTCAAGAAATTCAGTCTAGTAAAATTGATTTTACTGAAAATTAAACATTTTTTTATATTTTTATTAAAGTTAGCTAAACTTCTAGTTCTTTCACATCTCTCATCTCATTTGGAAAGCATTTAGTGAGGTTTTTTAAAGTAACCATTTCCATTGCTTTTTTACTGGCTAATTGGCTAAACTGGTCTACCTCTGATTGGAATAGTTCTGTGTTGTTTCCAAAATTTCTCATCAATTTAAAGTTGATTTCTTCAGTAGCATTTCTAGTGCTGGATACATCAATTTATAGTATTATATAAGTATGGATATATAATGTGAGTATTTCTGCCCATATTTTGCTATTTGCTATGTCTTCTGTGCTGTCAGTTTGACCATGATTTATTATTTTTCAAATTCAGATTGAAATGTAAGTAGTTGGTCAGTTTTTAAGTACATTTCTGATTCATGTGTTCCATTGAGACTTAATATAAATGATTGTCAGTGGTATGCTTGTTTTTACTAATTTAAAAGCAAATGTAAATTTTTTAAGTGTGACTTTCTATTCAAACTTAATTTTTTTCTTAGCTTTCATAGCATTGAATGTTTGGCAAAAACGGGCATGGCACAAATTATTGAAATTACTCTTATTTCTACAGTATATTAATTATAATTCTTAGAATATTTTCACATATCAAGGAGGCATATACTCCTATAACATAGAGCAGCAATTTTCAACTGGTGTGCCACAAGAATTTTTAAAACATGCAGTGCCTGACTAGTTAGTTAGGGGCACTGACCTCCTCCCTTAGGTCAAGCATGTCAAACTCACGGCCCATGGGCCACATGTGGCTCACAACAAATATTTTTGTGGCCCAGGCAATATAACGGTATGTAAAAAGCGTTTTAATAAAAATTTTGTAACTTAATTTTTACAATATTCTGTTAGACATAATTATTAATAGCGAACTACAACGTTCACTAATGACTGATTACTATAATCGTATTGCATTCATTTCCCTTATGCGCCTTAAGTGCAGGCACACCATCAGTGAATATTTTAGCAGCTGATTGCCATGTCATTAGTCTTGGACTGACTTGTTTGATGTACGTAACAGGAAATACTTCGCTTTCGGAGAACAAGAACAATAGGTTTCTTTGCATTACTTTTATTAATTTGTGCAGTTACTCGGTGTCTGGTAAGTTAGTGTTTCAGAAAAATATTAATTTTTATTAAAACATTCTATTGTTTTATGTTAACGATTACTCATTTATTTCAGCCTTTTGTATTCAGCATGTCTCTATCAAAATAAAATAATTTTTTCTATGAAAATTGAAGCTTTTGTTTTTTTTGCAACCCATGTAAACTTAAACCTTGTTTATTTGGCCTGTGTTAGCCTTTGAGTTTGACTTGCTTGCCTTAGATTGTCAAAAAAGTGACAACAGCCAACAAACAATAGCTATCTGATGTGAATAAATAAAAATTAATGGCTTTTCTTTGTCAGATCAGCAAAGAATATATTTTTTGGTGTGCTGCAGAATTTTAGTAATTATAATTTTATATCAATGGACAATTTTTATTGCAAGACTTATAGGAAAGTGTATAGGGTTGTCAATTTTATGTGCTACAATATTTGGTATAGTACATATTTTCCCACTCAATCCAAGAAGATTTATTTTTATAATTTTGTAATAATTAAAATTAGTTTTATAGTTAGCTTTATGATTTCTAGCTCTGTAATGTTTTCTTTTCATTTCAACTAATATTGTGAAAGAGTCCTCAAGTAAATAGGGCTTAATCTATGAATGTATAAAGAGAAACTCCAGTAGAAGGAGAACTGCTTTTTAAAGCAGTAATTTTTAATATTTCCAATTATTTTTTTTAAATAAATTTTTTTTGATTTCAGAGAGGAAGGGAGACGGAGAGAGAGATAGAAACATCAGTGATGAGAGAGAATCATTGATTGGCTGCCTCCTGCACGCCCCCTTCTGGGGGTCGAGCCCGTAACCTGTGCTCTTGATCGGAATCGAACATGGGAACCCTTCAGTCTGCAGGCCACGGCTCTATCCACTGAACTAAACCAGAGAGGGCATATTTCCAATTCTTAAAGCAAAACAAAAGGGTATGACCAAAGTGGTCTTGTGATTTATCTAACTTTGTTCAATAGAAAGTATACTTTGCATACTTCGTATAGAGTGTTTGTTTTGATCTTTTTTGAAATTGTTCTTAGCCTTTAAAAATCTCAGCACAGGTTGGTATTTTCCCTGGAAAAATGCACGTGCACAAAATTTTATTGGCATTTTAAGGGTTTCATATATTTGCTAAAGCTGTGGACTCCAACATAAGGAGAACCTCTGTTGATGTTAGGGAGAAGGAAGACACACTGAAATTTTTCTTCATTCTTCACCGATGCTCTGATTGGCAGCCATTAGAGTAACAGAAAGTACCTAAAAGATAAGTTGGGAAGCAAAGGGAGAAACAATAGTTTTTAAGAATGAAATGCTGGGTATAACATAAAACTTACTTTAATTTGAATATACTTTTAAAATATATATTTAGGAAAGTTGGGAAGAATTCCACCCATTATTCACTTGAATAGCTAGGTGTTTTGCTAGGTGATTCCAGGTGCATTTTTTGTTTGTAGAGTTGTTAATGGCAGTAATAAAATACCTACCAGTTAGATGATATGTGTTGAAATGCTTAATAGGAACATGCTGTCTTAGAGATGAGTTAATGCTAGAACTAGTTTGTGTGTTAGTATATACAAGAATCCAGACCACATTTATTTACCCACAGTTATTTTCTCTTCACTTTTTCACCTAGTGTTAGCTTAAAGCAAGCATTTTAAACTCTAAGGCTAACATAGACCAAATAAACAAGGTTTAAGTTTATGAGGGCCATAAAAACAAAAGCTTCAATTTTCATAGAAACGTAGGTTTATTTTGATAGAGACATGCTGAATACAAAAGGCTGAAATAAATGAGTAATCGTTAACAGAACGTTTTAATAAAAAATATTTTTTCTTGAACATTAACTTACCAGACACTGAATAACTGCACAAATTAATAATCATAACTCAAATAAACCTATTTTTCTTGTTCTCTGAAAGCGAAATATTTCCTGTTGCGCACACCAAACAAGTCAGTTCAAGACTAATGATGTAGCAATGGGCTTCTAAAATATTTGCTGCTAGTATTAGTGGACAGAAATGTTGAGCCTGTGCGTAAGGCACATAAGGGAAATGAATGCAACACGGTTATAGTAATCAGTCATTAACGAACGTTGTAGTTATTAATAATCTACATATATATAAAAGCCTAAGCGACCAGGCAACCTTTTGACCGTCCGGTAGCTATGATGCGCACTGACCACCAGGGGGGCAGACGCTCAACGCAGGAGCAGAAACCACAGGCATGGAATCCTAGAACAGATGGATGAATCTCAGGGGGGAGGGGGAAGGGCGGGAGATTAACCAAAGATCTTATATGCATACTAGTGGCCTGGTGCACGGTGGGTTCCCTCAGCCTGGCCTGCGGGGATCGGCTCGAAACCAGACCAGTGCACGGAAACGGGCTCTCCAACATCCCCTGAGAAGTCCCAGATTACAAGAGGGCGCAGGCCAGGCCAAGGGACCCCACTGGTGCCCTGCACCTGTCCTCTAGTTATGTATAATAGGATATTGTAAAAATTTAGTTACAAAATTTTTATTAGCACGTTTCTTACATGCGTTATATTGGCTGGGCCGCAAGTTTGACATGCTTGCCTTAAAGGGTATGAAAGAGCCTTCACAACAACCCTGATTTTCAAAGTGTGTTTGGATTTCCATCTAGCACCTACAGCTTTTATAGACTTTTTAAAAAGGGATTAGCTAGCCTGGCCTATTTGTTCAGTGTTTACAGTGTTGTCCTGTGGACCAAAGGGCTCCAGGTTCAATTCCCAGTCAATGGTATGTACCGTGGTTGCAAGTTCCCCAGCCCCAGTAAGGGCAGGAAGCCACCAATCAATGTCTCTCTCTCACATATATTTCTCTCTTCCCCCCCTCCTCCCTCTCTTTCACCCTCTCTAGAAATCAATGGAAAAAATATCCTCTGGTGAGGATTAAAAAGGTGGGGGGAGTTTAAGTAAACCTTTATGGAGCCCTGGTTCCCACTAAAGACCTCTTTCTTATACTAACGTGTTATGCTGTAGTGTAATACTTATTCCTCCCACCTAAAGTGATTGCTTTATTGTAGTTTTATCATTTTATACTTTAACTAGAGGCCCGGTGCATGAATTCGTGTACGGGTGGGGTCCCTTGGGGTGGCCTGCGGGGGTCGGGCCCCAGCTCAAGCCCCCAGCCTCACAGCCCCGCAGCCCCACCTGGCACCCCACCTTGGCCTGGCGCTGCCACTTCACCTGCTCCACTATCCTGCCTGTGGGGAGATCAATCAGGGCTGGGCCCCCTGCCTGGCTCCCTTAGCGCCTGGGAACTGGGTGGTGCGCCCCCCCCAGCCCCCCGCCGCTGCTGCTGGTCACCATATGCGGGGCAATCGGGCCCCCTTTCGCACCCGCCTTGGTCTGGTGCCACCCACTCACCTGCTCCACTATCCTGCCCTGGTCCCACTCTCGTCGGGGCCCGCAGCGCCTCCTGTGCTGCCAGCGCCGCGTCACCAACGCCTGCCATGTTTTGCGCCACCCCCTGGTGGTCAGCGCATGTCATAGTGAGCGGTTGAACAACTGCCTGAGGGGACAGTTTGCACGTTAGGCTTTTACTATATAGGATGTTTTGTTTTTCTTACTACATTGTAAGCTTTTGGGGGGCAGTTATGATTATCATTCGTCTTTGTGTACACTACAGTAGTGTTTCTCAATCTTGAGTTCAGTATTGACCTATTTTTAAAGTTAAAATTTTGAGTTTTCCAAAATATGTCTGTGGCCATCTCCCAAACTTGAGTTCTTGGTCAACCTTGTTTTTATTAGTCTAGACAGTGGCCGGCAAACTGCGCTCACGAGCCACGTGCAGCTCTTTGGCCCCTTGAGTGTGTCTCTTCCACAAAATACCACGTGCGGGCGCGCATGTACAGTGCAATTGAAACTTCGTGGCCCATGTGCAGAAGTCGGTATTTTGTGGAAGAGCCACACTCAAGGGGTCAAAGAGCCGCATGTGGCTCACAAGCTGCAGTTTGCCGACCACTGGCCTAGCACAATGGTTCTCAACTAGGTCAGTTTTGCCCTCCAGGGATCATCTGGCAATGTCTGGAGACAATTTTGGCTATTACAACTGGGATGGGGAATTGCTACTGTATTTATTGGGTAGAGGCAAGCAATGCTGCTAAACCTCCTGCAATAAGTGATGCTCCACAACAAAAGATTATACAATCCAAAGTGTCAATAATACTATATATAAGAATGTGGTCTTTAAGGAAATTCCTGTGAGATTCTAGAAGTCATTCATACAAATTATGTTTGTACCTGCTCATTAGGAAAGGCAGGTTTTTCCTCATAGGTGGTAGATTTTACTTCCCTATCCTCACCATGATTGGGTAAAATATATTTTGAAGAAGGAGCTACTGTGGTACAAAGCCACATGCTATTGCTATGTGTCCCACTTCGCTCATCTTTATTCTGCTGTAAAATATGTTTTCATTTCCTTGTCACAGTCTTACTTGAGATTGCCATAACTTCTTATTTAGATCATTGTAATGACCTTTCTTAAAAAATCATTTAAATTTGAGATAATTGCAGGTTAACATGCAATTGTAAGATAATGCAGAGATCCCATGCATCCTTTGCCCAGTTTCCCACAAAAATAACATCTTCTAAAAGTATGGAGTAATATTACAACCAGGGTGTTGATATTAATGTGATCCACAGATCTTATTTAGATTTCCCCAGTTTTACTTATACTCATTTGTGTGTTTGTATTTCATTCTATGCAATTTTCACATGTAGATTTCTGTATCTGTCACTAACATATCTTTCCTGTGGTCCTTTTATAACCATAGCTTCCCTTCTAATTCCCCTCCATACATAACCCATCCCTAGCAACCCAACCACTGATTGGTTTTCCTTTTTATCATTTTATAATTTTGCCAGTTCCAGGATGTTATATAAATGGGATCATAGAGCATGTAGCTTTCTGGGACTGATTTTTTAAAAATTCATTATAATTCCCTTGAGATTCAGACAAGTTGTTGCATAAATCAATAGTTTGTCTCTTTTTATTGCTGAGTAATATTCCATGTATGTATATAGCACAGCTTTTTAACCTGTTGTAGGACATCTGTATTATTTCTAGTTTTGGGCTATTATGAATAAAATTACTATGAACAATCAAGTACAGATTTTTATATAAATATAAATTTTCATTTCTCTGGGATAAATCCCCACGAGTGCAGTTTCTGGGTCGTATGGTAATTTTATATTTATTTTTACAAGAAACTTTTCTAGAGTGGGTGTACTATTTTAAATTCCCACCAGCAATGTATAATGGATACTGTTTCTCCATATTCTCACCAGCATTGTTGGTTCAGTAACTTTTTTTTATTAAATTTTTAAGGAGAGAGACACATGACGTGAGAGAGAACCGGCTGCCTCCTGCACACCCCCTACCGGGGATCGAGCCCACAACCCAGGCATGAGCTCTGACCAGGAATCGAACCAGCAACCTTTCAGTGCACAGGATGACACCCAACCTACCAAGCCACAGTGGATATTGCTTCTTGGCAATACTGTTAATAAACATGCCTAATCTCTCTCCCTGCAAAATATATGTATGTAGCCTCTGTATAAAATTCAGATTCTTCACTTAGGCACTAAAACTGTTTGCAGTGTGGCCCTTGCCTACCTTCATTAATTCCTATACATACTTTTTAGTTCCAGGTGTGTTGAAATAGTAGCTATCTCTTGTAATGATTAGATTATACATAAAATATTACCAAATACCTGATACACAGGGTGGGGCAAAAGTAGGTTTACAGTTGTTTGTATGGAAAAATAATACAATAATTAATAAATAATAATACCAGAATAAACTCTGTGTTTTGAGTATTCACAACACTATAAACCTACTTTTACTCCACTGTGTATACCAAGCAATAAAAAAATGGCAGTTTCTAGTAATTTCTGAGAGCTTATGTTGGCATATGGTATGTATAGAAGAGTGAATGAACTATAGATAGGCTAGATTCTTTCTAAATCCTGAAATGTCCCCAACCTCATCTCTACCTTTATAACTTCTATCTTTTATTTTTTTTTAAATAATTAAATCTTTATTGTTCAGATTATTACATTTGTTCCTCTTTTTCCCCCCCATAACTCCCCTCCTCCCAGTTCCCACCCCACCCTCCGCCCTCACTCCCCACCCACTGTGCTCATCCATAGGTGCATGATTTTTGTCCAGTCTCTTCCCGCATTTCCCACACCCCTTCCCCCCCCCCAAGCATA
>NW_005871070.1:7198340-7205355 GCF_000147115.1 Myotis lucifugus | reverse complement strand
CTTGTAGGTAACTGAAGTTATTTCTCTGGCTGCTTTAAAATTCTCTCTTGTCTTTGCTCTGCATTTATATGATGTGTCTGGTGTGGTCCTCTTTAGATTCCTTTGTTTGGGGTCTCTGCGCTTCCTGGACTTGTAAATCTATTTCTTTCACCAGTAGGGGAAGTTTTCTGCATTATTTCTTCAAATAGGTTTTCAATATCTTGCTCTCTCTCATCTTCTGGCACCCCAATAATTCTGATGTTGGTACGCTTGAAGCTGTCCCAGAGGCTCCTTACACTATCTTCACACTTTCGGATTCTTTTTTCATTTTGCTTTTCCGGTTGGGGTGTTTTTTGCTTCCTCGAATTTCAAATCTTTGACTTGATTCTTGCGCTCCTCTGGTCTGCTGTTGGGAGTCTGTATAATATTCTTTATTTCAGTCAGTGTGTGCTTACTTTCTAGTTGGTCCTTTATCACACCATCGAGGGTCTCATTAGATTTCCTGTACATCTCATCAAGTTTATCGACAGCCTCTAGAAGCCTCTTGAGAGACCTCAAAAGTGTGGTTTTGAATTCTATATCCCGCAGTCTGCTTTCCTCCGGTTCTGTCCTTTGTGGCCTGTTTCTTTGTCTTGGCATTTTTTTATGCTTCGCTGTGTCGATAGAGTGGCTTTCCGTGTTAAGTGTCCCAATTACCTGAGGTAGACACTCTTGGTGCACCCCCTTGTGGTCTCTGTGAGCAGTCTTGTAGTCAAGCCTTGATTGTTGTAGGTAATTACTACTTGACCTCCAGGCCAACTGGCTGTGAGCATAACTTCTATCTTTTAAAGTCTGGGTTTAAGCCTATGTCTAATTATTTTGACACATAATCATACACTGTTTTATACGTGTTACTAATTAAATGACGGGTAGTGAGGTTTTTTCTTCATAATAGATTATCTGTTTGGTGAGGGCATTTAACTGTACTTCCATTCATTTTATTTTTTAATCCTCACCCGAGGATATACATATTTTTTAAGTTCTTTATTGTTTAATGTATTACACAAGTCTCCTTTTTCCCCCATTGACCTCTCCCTGACCGCCCCCAATCCCCAGCACTTGCCCTCACCCCTCCTCTCCCTGCCACCCATCTGTGTCCATTGGTTATGCTCATATGCATGCATAAAAGTCCTTTGGTTAACCTTTACCTCCTCTTCCCCCCCCCCCCCCCCCCCGCCTTTCCTCATAGGTTGGACAGTCTAATCAATGCTTCTATGACTCTGGTTCTGTTTTTGTTCATCAGTTTATGTTCATTATATTTCACAAATGAGTGAGATCATGTGATATTTATCTATCTGAAATAAAGGTTTATTTCGCTTAGCATAATGCTCTCCAGTTCCATCCATGTCGTTGCAAATGGTAAGAATTACTTCTTTTTTTACAACAGTGTATTATTCCATTGTGTAGATATACCACAGTTTTCTAATCCACTCATCTGCTGATGGGCACTTAGGCTGTTTCCAAATCAACTATTGTAAATTGTGCTGCTATGAACATAGGGGTGCATATATCCTTTCTGATTGGTATTTCTGATTTCTTGGGATACATTCCTAGAAGTGGGATTACTGAGTCAAATGGGAGCAGCTAGTAGTTTGCAGGCTAGAAAGTATCTTAGTGCTCCTGAGAGAGGACTCAGTCAATGTATCCTCTCTCAGCTTTGAAATTATAGTCTGTTCATTTCTACTACCTTCCACATTGTACTGTTTTGATGGTGGTGGTAGTGGAAGGGTCATTTAAGGAGTAAGTGTCCACATACTATTGATTTGGTGGGTTAGTTCTAGAGCCAGAGCAAACATGCCAATGCTTTGATGACAACATCCCAGACATGTAATTATATTGCATGTAATCTGTATCACCAAAGAGTGATAGTATATGAGGATTTAGAAGTGGGATTTTATGAGCTCTGGAGGTTTGCTAGGTGGAGCAACCTGAAATTGAAAGTAAGAAAGGACTTAGTTAATTTTTCCAAGATATCCAGAGACTTAGAAGAATACATTGGGGGATCCATCCAAAGGAGAGACTCTTCCAAAAAGAATTGGAAATTAAGATGAGAATTGTTGCTTTAGGCCAGTGATGGAGAACCTTTTGAGCTCGGCGTGTCGGCATTTTGAAAAACCCTAACTTAACTCTGGTGCCGTGTCACATATAGAAATTTTTTGATATTTCCAACCATAGTAAAACAAAGATTTATATTTTTGATATTTATTATATATATTTAAATGCCATTTAACAAAGAAAAATCAACCAAAAAAATGAGTTCGCGTGTCACCTCTGACACACATGTCATAGGTTCACCATCACTGCTTTAGGCATTGAAAGCTTTACCTGTGCTCCCTCCCCGACCCACCCACACCTTTCTGATTAGAAATTATGTGGGCGTTTTTTTGTTTTGTTTTGTTTTTTATTATAGAAATATCAGTTTAATCTTTTACTGTAAGAATATGAACGTTTTAAGAGGATCTTTGTTATTTATACAAACAGTATAATTAATAGATAAAGGTCTCTGGGTTTCTTTTAACTTCATGGTCTCGAATGTTGCTGTGGAGGATTCACATCCTGAGATGCATATTGGGGGTCCTCTGGGTTGACTGACCAGTAGCAGTAATCAAAGCCGAATACCACAACCTTCTCCCAGGTGTCGCCAAAGCCATCTGGTCGATTGTCCACCTTTAAATTCCTGATTTTTGCCACTTTGCCATCAATTTCCATAATAATTCTTCCTCCTCCTTTGGTCTTTGTCTTGCTGAGGGGCCGCACCCTCACGGCCACCCGCATGTTCGCCATCCCTCGGCCTCCGCCCAAGCCTGGCAAGCCGGCCCAGCCGCAGCATCACCAACCCCAGCCCCAAACTTAGCCGCAGTCCCGGCCCAGCCCCTCCGCCCCACTCGCCCCCTGGGGTGGGCCGGTTTGGGGCAAGAAATTATGTTTTTATCCTGTTTGTAAATCAGTAATGATATTTTTGAGAAATATGAACAGGTTGGTTATACCAGAAAAAATAAAAATTTGTAGATAAAATTAGACTAAAAAGCAATAATGGCTGTCAATAAAGGTGCTCTAATATGTATAAGTTACTGAAAACTTCCTCTTCTTTCTATATTTTAGAGATTCTCAATTGGGAGTGCATAATAGAATCATCTGTGGAGATGGTTACTATACCCTGCTCTAAAAAGACTGACTCAATTTCCTCAGTGGTTGAATTCCAGACAATACTTCCTTAAGTTTTTGAGATGTTCTCTCCCTGGGTTAAAACCTACTTTCTCCTAATGCTAGATTGAAGTTAAAACTCTGTAACTTCCTTAATTTTTTTTATTGTGAAAATGCCTTGTTTATTGTGCAAATTATCTTTAAGAAATAGAGTCAGGCCCTGACTCTATTTCTTGGCTCAGTTGGTTGAACGTCATCCTATGCACAAAGGTTGCTTGGGGCACATGCCCAGGTGGTGGGCTCAATCCCCAGTAAGGAGTGTGTAGGAGACAGCTGATCATGTTTTTCTCCCTCTCCCTTCCTCTCTAAAATCAGTCAAAACATATTTTAAAAATATAAAGAAACTTGAGGCCTGTTGCACGAAAAGATTCATGCAATAGGCCTGGGTCTCGGGTGCCGGAGGAAAACCGGTGCCGCTCCGGCCGGAGCCACCTTCAGTCTTTGCTCCACTACTTTGCGCCTACATATGCAAATTAACCGCCATCTTTGTTGGTGGTTAATTTGCATATCGCTCTGATTAGCCAATGGTGGGCGTAGCGAAGGTATGGTCAATTTGAATCTTTGTCTATTATTAGATAGGATAGCCCTGCTGGTGTGGCTTAGTGGTTGAGCATTGACCTATGAACCAGGAGATTGTGGTTCGATTTTTGGTTGGGGCAAATGGGAAAAGAAGGCACAAATGATGGGACTAAAAATTTATGGAGTTACATAGGTTCACTGTATAATTGGTAATTAAAGTTACATTCTTACAAATACAGCCATGCCCCAAAACCTCACATGACATGTCGTAAAGACCAAATAAAATTAACAGACCACCCCTAAACTGAATTGAGCATTGCTTAATCCTAGTTTCTCCTTTGTGTTGGCATTGAAAAATGATTTTTTCTAATCTCCCTACCTATCCAGTTTTCCATTATTTTCAAAGGAAACATTTTTTTTTCTACTCACCTATTTTTTCTGTTTACTTTTATCTCACCATTGCTTAAGTTGCTGCTTTTAGCAGAATTTATTTAATGAGTACCATTTTGATGGGCATGGTTGGATGTGGCTTTAATTTATTCATTTATTTTTCACTGCTTTTATTTTGTTGTTGTTAATCCTCACCTGAGGATATTTCCATGGATTGTTAGAAAGAGTGGAAGGGACAGGGAGAAACACAGAAACATGGATGTGAGAGAATCACATCAATTGGTTGCCTCCCACACGTGTTCCCACCAGCCTACAACCAAGCTGTGTGCCCTTGACCTGAATCGAAGCCGGGACCCTTCGAATATCTGAGGGCTGAAGCTCTCTATCCACTGAGCCAAACTGGCTAGGGCTGGGTGTGGCTTTTAAATATTTCTTTTGATACAAAATGTGTATTTACAATGCTTAATACTAATATTATTCTAAAGGAAATTTAATAGTTTTAACTTGAATATGTTTTCTTACAGCAGAAGAAGAAAACTAAGAACTTCAATCCACCAACACGTAGAAATTGGGAAAGTAATTACTTTGGGATGCCCCTCCAGGATCTGGTTACAGCTGAGAAGCCCATACCACTATTTGTTGAAAAATGTGTGGAATTCATTGAAGATACAGGTAGGATATAAATATCATTGAAAGAGGTTTGATTTAAATTTTCACTTTTGCTGCACCAACAGTTTTTTAAAATGTTCATGATTCATTAAAGCTAAGTTTTGAAAGAGGTGTATAGTTCTCATTATTAGGATTGTCTTGAGTATTAACTCTAGATATAACCATCTGACATCTGAAAGAAGTTTTGTTATTGGCCAGTAATGTTTTTGTTGGACTTCTCTTTAATAAATGGCTAAGTCGAATGCTAAAATGTTAATAAACTCACCTTATTCTGGAATTTAGAATAACTTGATTGTTAAATCGTGCTATTTATTCATAGGTAGTTATGATTTAAATCTATAATTTGAAAGTTTTTAATATTTTAAAGTAACACTTGATTTTTATTATTTTACACATGAATTTTTCCGTTAAAAATTAGTAATAAGAATGTTTGATCAGTGTTCTGCTCTCGCATTGATGTTTCTCTCTCTCTGTCTCTCTCTCTCTCTCTCTCTCTCTCTCCCTCTCCCTTTTCCTTCTCTCTTTAAAAGTCAATTTTAAAAGCCCTAAACAAAAAACCCCCACAAAACTGGATACCCATATTCTATCTTAAAAAATCAAGCTTACTGGCCAGTGTGGCTCGCAGGTTGTCTGTACACAGAAAAGTGATGGGTTCAGTTCCTGGTCAGGGCACATACCCAGGTTGTGGGTTTGATACCCAGTTGCTAGTCAATGTTTTTCTCTCACATCAATGTTCATTTTGCTCTTCCTCACTTTCTAAAACATATGAAAACACATTCTTGGGTGAGGATAAAAAAATAGAGTCTTGGTCAAGTCATATAGCCTTACTGATTTTCTTGTTGACTTTTTTAATTACTTAAATAGTATTACTGAAATCTGAAGTCATGATTGTAAATTTGTTCCTCCTTTAAATTCTGTTGTTTTGCTTCATGTGTTTTGAAATTGTTTTAGTTGCACATGCATTTATGATTATGTCTTCTTTATGAACTGACCTATTATTATGAAGCATTCTCTTTATGCTTTGTAATATTCTTTGTTCTGGAGTCTACTTTGTCTAATATTAAAATAGTCAATGGTATTTTCTTTTTAGTAGTATTTATTGGTATATCTTTTCTATCCTTCTACTTTCAACCTTTCTGTATCTTTATATTTAATGTAATTTCTTATAAACAACTAGAAGCCCCGTGCACAAAATGTGCACTGGCCCGGGGGGGGGGGGGGCAGGGGGGTCCTTCAGCCCAACCTGTGCCCTCTCACAGTCTGGGACCCCTCGGGAGATAACCACCTGCTGGCTTAGGCCCGCTCCCCTGGTGGCAGATGGCACGCCCAATCCGCGGTGTCTGCCCCATCTCCCCCGGTCGCAGATGGCAGGCCCGGATCCCGCGCTGGGGCGGGTGGCGGCTCAGGATCGCGCTGAGGTCCCTGTGGATGTTCAGGCTCCGAAAGCGTAGTTTTTCTTTCTTGGTTTTGTTTTTACTTCTTGAAATTGAAATGTGTTAAAAAAAAATTTTTTTTTTTTCTGCACCTTTTCGGGTCCCAGGGACCCCGCCACGCACTAGCTGTCCTTTCCCAGCTCGGTGCTCCTCCGAGCTTTTCACGGAGGGGCAACCTTTTAGGTTGTGGGGTGCGTTGAGAGAAGCCTGGCTTTCTGAAAGCGAGTGTTTGATTTGGGGATTTGTGGTCTGGCTGAGGAGCCCCCAGGGCCCACTCAGAACAGTGGGGGCAGCCACAGTGAGTGACCAAAGAAACCAGAGAAAGTTAGGAGACAATAAACGGTTCGATTTCTAATTCCGCACGTTGCAGGAGCCAAGTTGCGCCCTGGATTTTCCAGGGAGAGAGTGAGTGAGTTGCATGTGTGTCCACTGCCCCTCACACAGCTGGCCACTTGAAGTGTGACTTTCGCCAGCAAGGGCGTGGATGCGGCCGCCTGGGCCTTGTTCCCGCCTTTGCAGATGCGTGTGTGTGTGTGTGTGTGTGTGTGTGTGTGTGTGTGTGTGGAGGGGAGAGAGGCAATTAGGGACCAGGAGGCGGGGTGTGTGCTCTGGGGGGTCACAAAGGTCAGGCGAGGCCTAGGTGCACTGGACACACAGGGGGCTGCCGCCCAGCTGTTGGGGCCAGCAGGGAGCCGCCCGCGGTGGCCACCCTGCCCCCGGGGTAGCTGGGAGCCGGCGCTGCTCCGCGGCACTCTGCTTTCCCCACTCCAGGAGGTGCTGTT
>NW_005871070.1:7190030-7198240 GCF_000147115.1 Myotis lucifugus | reverse complement strand
CACCCCCGCGCCTGCCCGCCTCACAGCTGAGTCTCCCGCCCTCCCCTGTGCTCGCCGCTTTCCTGACGTTCCTTTTCGCTTCCAGAGCCACCCGTCTTGCTGTGTCCCACGCCCTTTTGCTCTTCCGTGGAGACGCCCAGACCTTTCTTTCCTTTGGGTACTTCCAGGGCTTTCTTCAGGTTTCCTTTCTGAGCTGTTTTTCTGATTTTGGACCTGGGAGCCAGGCCTCCTGCACCCGCAAGCTGCTGCGCTTCCTCTAAAATCATTTCTCCCTTAGGCCCCAGCCCCTCAAACCCCCCTGGAAGCACTGGTCGCTTCCTGTGCCCGTGCACTTCCTGCTCCCAGCATTTCAGGTAAATGGAGTCAAATATCCGGGCCTTTGCACCGGCTGCTTCCCTCAGTTCGGTGTTCGTCCTCGCCGCCCGCAGCGTGTCAGCCCTGCGCTCCTCTTGGCTGTCACCCACTCCTTGTGGGGACATAGTTCTGGGGTCAACACCTATTTTCTTCTTTGTTGTTTTAAAATAACTTATCTAATGTATTGGTGCCTAGTTCCAATAAGCATAAGCCTGATGCTCCGAGTAGGCAGGTTCGGGTCTCCTGGCTGTGCACCTGGGGCTCGCAGCTCCGGTGTCACTTCTAAGGAGCTGCCTGCGCCCGGGGCTCCTACCCGCGTGGGGGGGGGTGGGGGGAGCTGCCAGCCTCTCCCTTTCGTGGGGTGGGTGGCTCCTCGGGATTGCGCTGCCGTCCGCCCCGCCCCGCACACGACAGGCCTGGATCCGCCCTGGGGCGGGTGGCGGCTCGGGATCACGCTGCCGCCCACCCCGCCTCCCACACGGCAGGCCAGGATCTCGGCTGGGGCGGCCAGTGGCTAGGGGTTGCGCTGCCGCCAGCCCCAGGCGGGCCTCGCAGCGGGATCTGCCTGCAGTATGCAAATTAGCCGCCATCTTTGTTGGTGGCTAATTTGCATATCGCCCTGATTAGCCAATGGGAAGCGTAGCAAAGGTGCGGTCAATTACCCTTTTTGTCTTTTATTAGATAGGATACTTCATTGGTCTGACAATCCACTTGTTTTTATTGGAGTGTTTATTATGTCATTCATTAGTTTTTAATGTAGTTATCAGTATAATTGATTTTAAATCTCCCATCTTGTTTTTTCCTATTTGTCCCATGTGTTCATTCCCTTTTTCTTTTCCTGCCTTCTTTTGGATTAATTGAATATCTTTAATTCTATTTTAACTCCAATATCAGATTATTATTATCTATCTCAGATTTTTAGTGCTACTCTTAAGTTTTGAAATATATTCAGTCACAGTTCATCTACATTAATCTACACTAATAAAAGAGAAACGTGCAAATTGGTGTCACTCCGCTACACCCAGCAGCCAATCAGAGTGACTATGCAAATTAACTCAACAAAGATGGTGGTTAATTTGCATACGCAGGCGTGGATTGAAGACTAAAGGCTCTGGCCGGAGTGAAGACTGAAGAGGCTTGGCTTCTCTGCTGTGGCTGCAATGGAGAAGCCAAGTCTCGCTGCGGCCATACCAAAGGCTTGGGTCCTGGGTGCCGGAGGAAAATTGGTGCCCACGGCCAGGGGAAGGAAGGCCTATTGTGTGAATCTTCGTGCAATGGGCTTCTAGTCTTCAAATAATATTACATTACCATAATGTGTAGTTTAAGAACATTGTAACAGTATATTTAACCCTCCTATCTCTTGTTTTATTGTTATACATTTTAACACTTGGAGTGCGGGTGAATTTCCCGCCAAAATATAAGATGGCTCTGTCTTTTGGTTTTGTTCCATCCACCAAAAGGGTGGATTACAAACAAATATTTGGTAATACGCAGTTACAATCGGCCCGAGTTTACACGTTTCCCGCACTCCACCGCAAATCTATATGAACCGAGTTAAAGACGGCTCCCGCGGAGTACGCGCAATTCACGCGAGCCGATTTAACTCGTTTCCCGAACTCCAAGTGTTAATTAATTCTACAACGTTTTAAACATCACAGTACATGCATGTTTATAATTTTTGCTTTAAATAGGTAATTATCCTCATTTTTGAAAGATAGTTTCTTAGGTTATAAGTCTTTGTAACAACTTTATTGAATATAATTCACATACTCTACAATTCATCTGTTTAGCAGAGTTGGGGAATGCCCGGCCCTTGGGCCATATAAGGCTCGAGAAATCCTTTGGTCTGGCCCTGCCAAGGCATTAGGGGTGGGTTAATTAAATGTTTGACTAAAGATAGCAGGCTAATTTTTAAGTTGATAATTTTTGTAAGGCCTACTAATGATGTTATAAATATCCAAATGGCCCTTAGAAGAAAACGGTTCCCCAGCCCTGACTTAAAGTGTACAGGCCAGTGGTGTATTCACAGTTATGTAGCCATCAGCACAACCAATTTTAGAACATTTTTATCATCCCAAAAAGAAACCCCATACCCATTAAGTAATCACTCCCTATTCCTCACACCCACCAACCCACCCTTAACTTTCTGACTCTATAGATTTACCTGTTCTGATCTTTTGTGACTGCCTTCTTTCAGTTAACATGTTTTCAAGGTTCATCCATATTATAGCATCTATCAGTATTTCATTTTGATTGCTAACAATTTTTTCATTAATGGACATTTGGGGTTGTTTCCATTTTCTGGCTATTGATAATAGTGCTGCTGTGAATAGTCCTATACAAGTTTTTGAATGGATGTGTTTTTTACTTCTCTTGAGTAAATCATATGGTAACTCTTTATTTAACCTTTTGAGGAAGACCAGTCTGTCTTACAAAGTGGCTGCATTATTTTACATTCCCACCAACAGTATTCAAGATGTCCAATTTCTTCATATCTTCACTTAAACTTATTTTCCTCTTTTTAGATTATAGCCATTCTGAGCAGGTGTGAAGTGGTATCTCATATAATTTTGATTTGCATTTCCCCTGATGACAAATGATAGCATATTTTCAGGTGCTTATTAGCTATTGTATATTTTCTTTGGAGAAATACCTATTCAGATCCTTCACCTATTTTTAAATTGAGCTGTTTGTCTTCCTGTTTAGTTTGCAAAATTTTTCCCATCTGTGGGTTGTCTTTCAAAATTCCTTGATGGTATCGTTTCAAGCACAAAAGTTGTAAATTTTGACACTCAATTAATTTTTAAAAAATTTTGACACTGTGCATGGTAACATATCTAAGAAGGTTTGCCACTGATTCGTGCACCAGTGGGGTCCCTAGGCCTGGCCTGCGGGGATTAGGCTGAAATGGGCTCTCCAACATCCCCTGAGGGATCCCAGATTGAGAGAGGGTGCAGGCCAGGCTGGGGAGGGACCGCAGGAGGACTCCAGGGTGTGTCCGGCCCATCTCGCCCAGTCCCGATCTGCCAGACCCCAGCAGCAAGCTAACCTACCCTCTGGAGCATCTGTCCCCTGGTGGTCAGTGCACGTCATAGCGACTGGTCGAATGGTCGGACACTTAGCATATTAGGTTTTTATTATATAGGATATTCTTCTAAGTTTTATGTTAGCTATTTATCCATTTTGAGTTAATTTTTTATAGGTGGTTTAGGGAAGGTTTTCAGCTTGATTTTTTTGCATGTAGGTATACATTGTCCAAGTACCTTATTTAATTCCCTTGGCATTCTTTTTGAAAATCGGTTGACCATGATCATGAATGTGTCTGGACTTACATTTAATTGATCTGTATGCCTATCCATTTATGCTGGTAGCACTCTATAGCATTACTGTAGCTTTGTAGTAAGTTTTGAAATCAAGAAGTATTGAGTCTTCCAACTTTATTCTTCTGGGAATATAGTTCTATGCTGATGAATTTTTAAAACTGTGTGTGTTTTTTCCATTCAGTTTTGTAAAGACTCTTGTCTTCTGCATGATATCTAACAAATAGTCTGCTTGTTAGTCTTATTTGTGATCCTGTATGTGATATGTTCTCCTTTCTCCCTCAATTCCCAGCTACTCTTAATATTATTCTCTTTGGTTTTCAGCAGTTTTAGTTAAAAAATAACAATGCATCAAACCTGCAACCTTTTTGGTGTACAGGACAATGCTCCAACCAACTGAGCCACCCAGCCAGGGCTCATTGTTCATTTTGATTAAGCTATATATCTATTGGTATATGTTGTAGTTCACTGATTTTTTTTTTTTTGGTTCAGATTTAGATGTTTCATTTAAGTTTCTTTTTATGTGTTTCATTTTTCTACCCATTGTGTTGATATTTTCCTTTACATCTTTGAGTATACTAAAACAATTTATAATAGCTGTTTTAAGATCCTGTGTTACTAATTCTGTCATATTTCATTTCTGGGTCTCTTTCTGTTGATTTCTCCTGATTATAGTTCGTTTGTTTTTTGCTGCTTTGGTGGTTTTTGATTTGATATCAAATATTTTGAATTTTACATTATTGGGTGATTAATTTTCTGGTGTTCTTTTAAAAGTATTGGGTTTGTTTTGTCATGTGTTAAATATTATGTGAAGCAATTTGATCCTTTTTAGGCTTGCTAGTTTTTCAGGGGGTGGATCCAGAGCAACTTTTAGTCTAATATTTATTTAGACCTACAATATGGCATGAAGACTTGACCCAGTGTGCTCTGCCTATTAAAAAGATCTTTTGAGAATAGAACTTGAACTATTCTTAGTCCCTGGCCTAAAGAAGTTTTCTTTCATACATGGGCAGTATTCAACCAAATGCTCTGGGGACTTTTCTGAACATCTCTGAGGCTCTTTCTCCATATATCTCTTCCTCTTTTTTAGTACTGTACCCTTCAAATTCTAGTCTTACTATTTCTGAACTCCTTTTTACATTTTCTCAACTCTGATAGACCATTCTACCTCTGGTTGGATTCTACCTCTCTGCACTACTATCAAAAAATTGTCTCCAGACATTAATTTGGGACATTCAGACAGTTTAACTTATTTAATTCTTTTTCCTCACTGATCACAGTTTTGAGCTGCCTGTTGTCTGAAAGCTGTTTCATACAATTTTCTAGGTTTTAGTTTTTTTCTATAGTAGGGCAATTGCCATAGCAGTTAATCCTTAATGATAGAGTCAGATCTATAGCAGTTTTTATAATAGGTATTATATAATAAGTTGTGTTAAGTTATTCATGTTGGGAAATGGCCCTGGAAATATTATTATAAATTCAAAGTAGGCAAAAAGGGGTAGTGCAGAGGAGAGAGACTGAAAAGCATAAGAACAAAAGTACTCTCTCAAGAATTAGGATGATAAACCTGATAGATAGGGGTTAAAAGAGGACTCAAAAATGCCTCTCAGATTGCTATATTAGGGTGACTGTAGGTATTTATCATTGATGAAAATAGAATTTATAGTATGAAAAGTAGATTTGCCATTTCATAATGGATTTCTGTTATGTGCATGTTAAATCTTAACCCTTTGCGGTCCAATTTTATTTTTGGAATTCAAACAGTCTGGTCCAAATTAATTGACGGGATTCAATGTTGAAGTTATCTATCTCACTAGACCTCAGCTCGACGTTGGACCTGCTCTTAGCACCTGGTCTGTTGAGTCAGCCTCCACGTTGGACCGAAAAGGGTTAAGATACACCAATTGCTATGACATGCACTGACCACCAGAGGGCAGAAGCTCCGACCAGTGGGTTAGCTTGCTGCTGGGGTCCAGCTGATTGGGACTGAGCGAGACGGGCCAGACACGCCCTGGAGCCCTCCTGCGTTCCCTCCCCAGCTGGCCTATCTCCCTTTTCCCTCCCCGGCCCCAATCATGCACCAGTGCGGTCCCTTGGCCTGGCCTGCGCCCTCTCTCAATCCGGGACCCCTCAGGGGATGTCGGAGAGCCAGTTTCAGCCCGATCCTGCAGGCCAGGCCAAGGGACCCCACTGGTGCACGAATTTGTGCACTGGGCCTCTGGTTTTTAATAAGAAGCATGTTATCAGCATTGAATATATACAGGTCAGGTGACTTAAAATGATACTTTTTTTACATTTTTATTGAGGCATAATCATCTATACTAATAATAGCCTAGGGCAGTGGTCGGCAAACTCATTAGTCAACAGAGCCAAATATCAACAGTACAACGATTGAAATTTATTTTGAGAGCCAAATTTTTTAAACTTAAACTATATAGGTAGGTACATTGTTATTAATTTAATTAGGGTACTCCTAAGGCTTAGGAAGAGCCACACTCAAGGGGCCAAAGAGCCACATGTGGCTCGCGAGCCGCAGTTTGCCGATCACTGGTCTAGGGCCATCACGACCTAAATGACCAGACGGACGACCAAAAGAGAGAGGCGGGGCCTGATCAGCAGCCACCTTGGCTGCTGGCAAGGCCCAGGGGGAGGGGGGGGCCTGATCCACAGCTGCTGCAGAGGCTGTTAATCAGGCCCTGAGATAGGTCTGGAAAGAGAGACAGCTGTCAGCGGGCCGTTCTGGATTTCCCAGAAGAGCCAATGGCTGCCTAGGATGCGGAGCTTTTGACGCTGACTGGCATAGAAACCGACCAATCAGAAACAAATCTGGGTGAACTATGAAGGCAGAACCTAAGTTGGGGGCTGAGGAGGGGTTTTAAGGGCAACAGCTGTTTGGTGTAAGGTGTAAGAAAGCAGTTCAATCCTATATAATAAAAGGGTAATATGCAAATTGACCCTGACAGCAGAAAGACTGGGAATGACTGGTCACTATGACACACACTGACCACCAGGGGGCATACGCTCAATGCAGGAGCATCTGGTGGTCAGTGCGCTCCCACAGGGGGAGCTCTGCTCAGCCACAAGCCAGGCTAATGGCTGCCAGCACAGCAGTGGTGGTGGGAGCCTCTCCTGCCTCCTCAGCAGCGCTAAGGATGTCCGACTGCAGCTTAGGCCTGCTTCCCGCTGGCAAGTGGACATCCCCTGAGGGCTCCCGGGCTGCCAGAGGGATGTCTGACTGCCAGATTAGGTCAATCCCCCAGGGAGCAGGCCTAAGCCAGCAGGTGGTCATCCCCCAAGGGGTCCCAGACTGCGAGAGGGCACAGGCCAGACTGAGGGACCCCCCCCCCCCCCGCGAGTGCACAAATTTTTGTGCACCAGGCCTCTAGTTTTTTAATAACCGGTTTGGCAGTATAGTGCATATGACTGGCTATCAGTCCAGATATAGGGATTATGTATTTTTGTCTGCAAAGAGCATCTCCTCTTGTTGAAAAAAGGCTCCCCCCACCCCATTTAAGCAATCATATCCTATGTAATTTATCTATACTAATAAAAGGGTAATATGCTAATTAGACCGGGTCAACCAGCCATCTTCTGGATGTCCGACTTCCTTCTGGACAAAGCCATGGTGGTGGAGGCCAAGGCAGAGGCAGTTAGGGGCATTCAGGCCAGCAGGAGAGGGCAGTTGGGGGCGACCATGCCGGCAGGGGAGAACAGTTAGGGGCGACCAGGCCGGCGGCAGGGGGCAGTTAGGAGCGACCAGGCTAGCAGGGGAGAGCAGTTGGGGGCGATAAGGCTGGCAGGGGAGAGCAGTTGGGGGCGATCAGGCTGGCAGGGGAGCAGTTAGCGGCGACCAGGCAGGCAGGCAAAGAGGTTAGGGGCGATCATACAGGCAGGCAGAGTGGTTAGGGGAGATCAGGTAGGCAGGCAAGTGAGCGGTTAGGTCCCAGATTGCGAGAGGGATGTCCGACTGCCAGTTTAGGCCCAATCCCTGAGGGGTCCCCGATTGGAGAGGGTTCAGGCTGGGCTGAGGGAACCCCTGCCATGCACGAATTTTGTGCAGCGGGCCTCTAGTCTATGTATATATAAAAAGCCAGCAACCGGAACGCTGTAACGACCAGAATGACCGGTTGCTATGATGCCCATTGCGGCCAGAGAATCAGCCCATCCGGGGGTGGGACTGGTCGGCCAACCTCCTGCAGCCCCTCCCCCCACCAGCTCTGCTCCCGATCACCCCCCTCCACACTCTGATCAGGGGCAGGGCCAGCCAGCCAACCACCCATGGTCCCTCCCCCAGGCCACTGGCCCCCGATCGGACCCCCCCACCCCGTTCTGGGACGGGGCCGGCCGGCCCACAGCCCCTCCCCATGGCCGCCCTGTCCCCAATTGGCTCCCTCACCCCAATCGCCTGCAACCCCCTTCCCCCAGTCAGCACCGGCCTGGATTGGGCCCCAATTGGGGCAGTCAGCCAGCAAACCTCCTGCCGTCGTCTTCCTCCGACAGACCCATCCCCAATCTGCCCCTGATTAGGGCCAGGGC